>NC_092498.1:166886285-167186360 GCF_047511675.1 Marmota flaviventris | reverse complement strand
TGTCTACCACCACCATGAACAGATTGCTGCTTGGGATTTGCTGGATGACGAAGGATCTGTTGGGACAAGACAATGAAAGGTAATGTACCATCCCTCAGTTGAGGAACTAAGAGAAAACCTTTTCTTCCAGGGGCCCAACTAATACTATTTTATAAAACAAGATTCAGAAACTGCTTTATGAGTCAAGATGCCACATTCTCTGAGGCTTTTGCCTTACTAATACAATAACAACTTCATGCAGGTAATCCCACTCTCTCCAAAGTGAGTTGTATGTTATATGTACACAATACAGTTCTTTAGGTCACCTCAGTTTGTAAGGTTTAGAAGGTTAGGATTTCCTGCTTCCAGAGCCTGATTATCCCAGGTTGCATTTGATGTCCCCTTGAGATACAATTTTCTTCCTCAAAGAAACTAAAACTAGCCTACAGAGAGCAAAAGATGTAAGGGACTTCCTTGACCTGTCCCTGAGTTGCTTTGCAAATTGATGTGCCCAGAAGAGAGGAAAGATGGTTTGAATGAAATCTATGCTAGGCATTAGGGAAGTTCCATCCACTTCAGATCCCAAGTTCTTGATAGTACAACCAGAGCTGCTGTACAATCTTGGTTCTGACGGATTTAGAAGGTCAAAGTAAACTTGATGCTGTTACCATCTCGTAACTTGAAGGTCTTAAAGAAGCCATATCTATATTAAAGATCCTGCAGACTGCTTGACCCAAGCTGACTAGCACATCACAATTGTGGAATGTTATAGGTTGAGAACCAGAATCATCTGGAGGCCCCTTAACTTTTGTATTTGACCTAATGAGACTCGTAGGGAAACTACTCAGAGTGTGACACTAAGCTTAGCAGAGCAAGTTTTCTCCAACCCTAAAGTTAAGAATGTTCATATCTGAAACCTGTCTATAGTAAAATATCTTTGCTTTACTGTAGCCCACCTACTTGATATATGCCTATCAAAGTTTTTGTAACCTCTTCCAGGATAGAAGAAGTCATTCAGGTTAATTTGAATCCTTGTTTCAAGGACATAGTGATTGATATTTGACTCAGAAAATTATTTTCTAATTTCTTTTAAAGCATAGTCATTGCGTGCCAAAACTGTCTACATAAAACAATGTGGGGCCCCAGAGATGATCCACTTTCACGGAAGGAGCCGCTCTGCTCAGTGCCAGGTATAGCACTGCCCTCCTCTCCCACCATGATGCTTCCTTGAGTGGATGTTGGTGAGTTTTTCATGAAACTTTTTTCTTTTGGTCAACAGCCCTTTGAGCTGGTTGCTGTATTTTAATAGCCTCTCAGTGTTGCAGAACACTTATTATAACTTGGGTTTGCTGGTACTCCTGCCTTTTTCCTTGGCCAGTGCAACCTTGCCCAATACAGGAATTCTACAAGCACTAAGTCATAAAGATGCTACAGAGGAGAGATACTTATTCCCCACCAGGCTGCAAAAAAATAATCTCTTATAGAGATGTCAGGGGCATCCCCAGGATGTGGTTAAGTCCGAACTTTGTTCCTAGGTCAGAAGGATCTTTATTGGCTCATGTAGGAAGACACACATCAGGGGTAATTACCCAGTGTTTTGGACTCCTGCATGTTCCATAATCATGTAAGATAAACCCAAGATGGAGAAGAATTGAGCTTGGGGTAGAAACTGAGGAAGCTATCCAATAGAAGCACAAGATCAGGTTAGATCCAAAACACAAATCCCATCAGTCAGCATCGATGGTTGCAATTTTGGGGAGAAGTCTCTGTGATAATTATGACATCTCAACTTGCAAGTATTTCGAAAAACAGGAAAGTTTAAGGATGAGTTGTATTTACATTTCCCCTCAATGGAGTATACTTGGTTTTCCTGCCAGAGAGAAAAGGTTTCAAAATCTGGTTCTAGCTGCAATGAACTAAGTAGCACAATGGAAAATGCTCATTCTATCTCCAAGGACAGTCAATTAGGTTATTTTTTGTACAATTTGGAAACTTTTAGCTATAAGTTTATGAGAAAAAAAAAGATTTTCTTGGATGTAAAATGGTTCCTAGAGACATCACTGGCGGAATTGATAACTCAAGGTGAGCTGCCCGACTTGCTTGGCAAGGATTTCTCCTGTACTCTTTTTAAGGTAGTTAAGGCCAAAAGATGTTATCATGAACTCTTCTTGTGAATATCTCTATAATCAGCATTTAAGAATTATCCTCAAGTTAGCAATATAAAGATGACTTCTATTAGTTTTGTTCTATCAGCCTGTCCCAGCTAAGAGGCAAACATCTAAATTTAGAGGCCCCAGATCCATTTGAATTAGGATAAAAGGCTTTAAACCAAACAGTTTATGTGGAACCTGTTTTGCCTAAAAAAAAAAAAGTTTCTTAGCTTACCCATATGACTTACTCCATTTTTTCCCTGATAGAATGCCTGATAAATCTATCACCATCTTGGTCTGTCTTGAAGCTCTCCTGCCACCCCAGAGCTCCTTGAATCTTCCTTAGTATGCTCTGAGGAGTCACAGGAGATCTTTTCTCCTTACTAATGTGGGCAGACATCTGGCTACTCTTTTCAGTTCCAGCAGTGTACGATAGCCTCCTTGGGTGATGGGGGAGATAATTGGATCAATAAAGGGGAAAAAAAAATCTTTTGGAAAGTGATGAAGCTATAAAATCTTTATTTTCTGAGTACATTTTAATATGTTGGGTGTTATGTCCGACTTAGAAATATATGTAGTACTTGCAAATTAAATAAGATGAACCCAAATACTTTTTAAGGTTTAGATAACTTGACAAAATCTTAAGCAGTTACAACTTAATAGTGTAGATGTAATAAAAGGCAGCTGTGTCTTCTGATCAACAAACTACCCGTGGCTTTTACTTTATAGAGCTCTTGCTTAACAGGTCCCCTTGTTATAAAAAAAGGTTAGCTAGCTTTAAAAAAATTGTTTTAGTAATTATCTATGCAGGACCTAAGAACTGATAACCAACACTAAACAAGGGAAATGACTAAAAAAATATAGAATCTGCTCAGGGAAAAAGGTAAATGGGTGTGGTTTGAACATGGTGAGAAAGTTGTAAAAGGGTTTTGAGAAGGACTGGAACTGTGGAAGATTTTATGCATGGTCAGGTTGACAAAAATTATTTATAGGTTTTTCTAGAGGGTGGCAAAAGGTATGTTGGTGCAAAGGCTGAAGTATGATTCCCTGTAGTTAAATGGCAGAGTTTTCCTGAAGCACTGATGTGTTCTTAGTAGCAAATGGTGAGAGGCTACTCAACTGCCTTCACAACAAAACCAAAAATTGCATATTCTATTACTTCTTGTGCTTTAGGTCCTCCATAAACCTTTTGGGGGACTGAGATTATCAAACAGAAGTGACAGGAACCCTAAAGGACAGTCAGTAGGAAAACAACTCATAGCCTGGTCCAGGGAACTGATCTTGCAAGCACAAGGATAAATATGATCAGGGTTACTGACACTTTCACATCAGCAGGCCATGGTTCTATGGTAGTTTCAGTGCAATTTTGGGAGCTGACTGGTTCAAAAGTGATCCTGGATCACAGATATAAAAGTCATAAGCCTCAGTACCACCCCATAAGACCTAAGCTCCAAATATAGTACTTACTTTGGGTGGAAGCTTGTGCTTGACTGAAAACAGCCCTCTCTGCAGCCTCAGGACCAGCAGGTGCCCTGCCAAAGCCACAGAAGTGATACCCACGAGGGCTAAGTTCTGCTCTCCAGCCCACAAACTTTCAAATACAGCTACTGTTGCTAAATCCCAGATTCACCTTCAGGGGGATCTCCTTTCCAACACCAGAACTACTTAAGCCTCATCACTACCACATCTTGCCCTGTGAGACCTAGGGACATTATCACCAATGCCCTATACCACCAGGGTCACAAACCCACATGTTCTATAGGTCTTGTGGGACATACGCTGGTAACATCTCCATAGATCATAACTGTTGGAGCCCAAACCTTGGAGAAGGAACATCTGGGTCTCTGTTCCACACAAGTGGCCAACAGTCCTCAGAAGCAATGACAGGACCTCTCCTAGGTCCTTTGGGGTGACTATTTGTGTTCCAAAATCTTGAATCCAGTTACTGGTGTCACTTATGCTTGCTCTGAGGGAGCTAGGGACAGTCTTTTCTATACCACTGAGATTATTGCAGCTATCACCATAAGTCCAGTACCATCAGGGCTCAATTCTGTGTACCTTTGGAAGTCTATGTCCAGTGCCAATTTTTACAACTACTTTCCTGAACTTCTGCAAAGCAGATTGATGTCAGCAATGTCTATGTGTACGTCAATCAAAAACAAAGAGGGAGAGGAGGAAAGATGGCAGATTAGAAGAAGGGTATGTTTTATAATTGCTCCATGGCTCAGGAATCAAGCAGAAGTCCATTTTCTCAGCAAGATGGGTAATGAGGAATTCAATGAAATTCAATATCAGACTTAAGGGAACTATAGAGAAGGAAATTTTGGGTACTTTGAACATAGGACAATAAAGAATGTATTGGAGTCTGACCAGAGGCACCAGGTTACCTCAGAGGGTAATAAAGAAGCATGGGAGAACCTGTCGAACAGAAAGGCACTCTTAAGAAGGTGGAATTTGAAAGGCCCTCCTTCTTTCTCAGCTGGCAAATGGAGAGCAGAGGTAGGGTGCTACTTGAAGCAGCTTTCTGCTGCAAGAGCCTGGGAGTTCATAACAAGCATTAGCAGACTTTCCCAGGAAGTGCTGCCTTAGGACCTAGAGTGTTCTTGGATGGTCATGATTGACATGTGCAGATAGAATTCTACCCTGGGGCATTCAGGTTGGGGAGATGGAAGAAAGTATAACGTGCTTTCCCTTTGGTCTGGAAGCTCATGGATCTCTCGATAACAATGTAAATGGTCATCAAATCTCCATTTAAAATATGTACATTGGCAGAATGGATTAAAAAACAAGACTCTCAACCATATGCTGTCTGCAAGAGACTTAGACTGTAGATGGCTGTGCCTATAAGATGCTAATGGAGATCAAATCAAGCAGGAGTAGCTATTCTTATATCAGACAAAGCAGATTTGAAGCAAAAATTGACAAGGAAGGTTACCTGTATACTTACATTTGGGGAATAAATATTTACTAATTACATAAACAATTCACTTCTTGACATTAAGTCCCAGATAAACCCCATCTTATAAGTAGATGAATCAACAAAAACCAATTTCTAATGAAATTAATAATTAATACATGGAAATTGAACAATTCTCTTTCAATGAGGAATATATCTAAAAATGAGAGGAAAGTTTAAGTGCCTACATTAAAAAAACAGCATTAGATTGTTTATTTGAAATCTATCTCTCAAGGTCCTCAAAAAGCAGGACTAATTCCAAAACTAGTAGAAGACAGGAAATAATTAAGATCAGAGCTGAAATTAATGAAATTGAAAAGATTGTTCAGATATGTTCTTAGCCAAACTAACCAAAGACCCAAAAGAATGAAGTTGGAAATAAAAGGAGATATCACCAGATGTTGCTGAAGTCCAGAAGATTTTAAGTAGTCCAAAAAATTTGAAAATCTAGAAGAAATGAACAAATTTCTAGACACATATGACCTACCCAAATTGAACCAGGAGGATATAGAAAACCCAAACAGAAGAAATGAGATTGAAGCATTAATAAAATGTGTGACTACATGACCAATATGATTCTGCAACATATACACTCATATCGTACATAGCTGGGATATAATTTCTATCAAAGTGCATAAATGCATTCTACTGCCATGTATGACCAAAAAAAAAAAGTGCCTTTCAGTCAGGCACAGTAGCACACACCTGTAATTCCAGTGGCTCAGGAAGTTGAGACGGGGGATTGCAAGTTCAAAGCCAGCCTCAGCAAGGCACTAAAACTCAGTAAGACCCTGTCTCTAAATGAAATACGAAATAGGGATGTGACTCAGTGCCCCCAAGTGCAATCCCTGGTACCAAAAAGCTTTTTTTTTTTTTTTTTTTAAAGGTTTAGTGGAACTCTGCTAACACCAATCCTCCTCAAATTATTCTGTGAAATACAAAGGGAGGAAAACACTGCCATTCCGTGAAGCCAGTTACAACCCTGATAACCAAAAGAAAATTACAGACCAATATCACTGAAGAAGTTAGATGCTCAAAATACTTAATAAAATATTAGCAAGTTCCATTCAAAGGTACATTTATATGATTGTGCACCATGATAAAGTTAATTCAATCCTGCATCTCCAGGATGAATCCAACTGTATACATGAAATGAAACAAGGACAAAAAAAAATGATTTTCTCAATAGATGCAGAAGAAGCCTTCAACAAAATCCAACACCCATGAAAATAAAAGGAACTTACCTCAAACATTATAAAATCTATGACAAACACAAGAAAAATGAACATTTCTTCTGAAATCAGGATGTCCACTCTCACCACTCATTCAATATAGCTCTTGAAACTCTGGCCAGAGCTTTAGTCAAGAAAATGAAACCACCATTCAAATATTCTTTCTTAATAGGAGCTCTGGGGAGATGCCTCATATCCAGGCCATAACACTTAGATTTATTCCCAACTAAGGAGGGGAAAGACCTCCACTGAATAGATAGAATATTTTCAAAATGGCCATATCACCAAAAGTAGTTTACAGATTCAATGCAATCCCCATTAAACACAAGTGACACTCTTCAGAGAAAAAGATCCAGAATAGACAAAGCAATCATGAGCATTAAGAGTCCACATAATGCCTGATCTTAAATTATACTATAAAGCTATAGTAACTAAAACATCATGGCCCTGGCATAGAAGCGCACTACAGCGATCAATGGAACAGAAAAGAGAACCCAGAAATGAATTCACATTCATACAACCAACTGACTTTTGACTAAGGCACCAAGAACATATAGCAAAGTCATGACAGTCTCCTCAAAAAATTGTGCTTGCAAAATTGGGTATACATATGTAGAAGATACTGTACACCCCAACTTAACATTGATCAAAAAACTAAATGTTAAACCTGAGTGAATTAATTACTATAACAAAGGAAACGTATCAAGACACTAGTGTTGGAAATGATTTTTTTTCAGATAGGACCTGAAAGGAACAGACAATAGTGAAAATAGACAAATAGAATTATATAAAACCAAGGAAAATACATCAAAGGAAATAAATAATCGCCAAAAATACAGAATGAGAACATATTTGCAAACTATTCATCTAACAAGGATTAATATCCACCCTATATTAGGAATTAAAGCCAAACATAAATAAGCAATAATCCAGTTTTAAAATGGTGTCAAGAACTAACAAGACAGAAGAAGGCATACAACTGTCCAAAAGGTATGACAAAAATGCGCCATTATCAGGAAAATGGAAATCAAAATCATGGTGAGATACCATCTCACCTCACTTAGAATGTCTCTCAGCAAAAATTCTGCTGCTAATGTGTAGAAAGGATAACTATTATGAAATCTTTGTAGGAATGTGAATTAGTACAGCCATTATGGAAACCAATGTGGAAAGTCCTTAAAACATTAAAAATAGAACTACCACATGATTCAGAATTCAACTATCTCTATCCAAAGGACATCACACTAGACGCATACTTATACTTCCATGTTTACTTCAGTACTTTTCACAGTAGTTAAAATATGGAAATAACCCAGATGCCCTTCAGTGAATGCATGGAGAAAACGGGATGTATATGCATAGTGGAATATTACTCAGTCATACAAAGAATAAAATCATTTGCAGCAATATGGATGTAACCTCAGGCCACCATGTTAAGTGAAATAAGCCAGACACAGAAAGACAAATACCACATGTTCTCACTCATTTGTGGGAGTTAAAAAGTCAACATCATAGAAGGACGGGAAATTGAATAATACTCACTAGAGACCAGGAAGATGAAAAGAAGTTCAACAACGGGCACCAAAACACAGAAGAGGGATTAAATCTGTTTTTTTCTATAGCACAGCAAGGGAATTATTGGTTTAAACAATTGATGATGTATTTCAAATTTCCAACACATAAAAATGTTTAATGTTCTACAAAACAACCAAAAAACTATTTAAAATAAAGAATGTTTTGATGAGATGGAAAGGATTATTAGCCTGATTTGATTATTACACATTGTATACATGCATTGAATTATCATAATATTTATACATCTTTGTGGGGTACATTATGTCTCAATAAGTGAAGAGTGTAAATACATTGTGATTTATCAGCGAGCACACTGATAAAATGAAGTAACAATGCACACTGCAAAACAGATGATTCTCAAAATACCTTAGTGATGCAAGCTAGACAAAGCGCACATTCATATATATTTCATGATTCTATTTATGTAAAAATTCTTGAAAATGCAAATTCAGTCTGTTGGCATAGAAAATAAAGCAAGGTTTTGTAGGAAAGGCAGAGAAACTAGGAGGACAATGAGGGAAGTATTGGCAAAAGGACACAGACTCTCAAGAGTGACAGATATGCTTATTATTATTCTTGGTACCAAGGATTAAACCCAGGGGCACTTAAACACTGAGCCACATCCTCAGCCCCTCTTTGTATTTTAAGATAGAGTCTCATTAAGTTATTTAGGGCCTAAGTACTGAGGCTGGCTTTGAACCCCTGATCCCCCTGCCTCAACTTCCTGAGTTGCTGGGATTATAGGCACGCACCACCATGCCCAGCATGTTTATTATTTTTATTGTGGTTTATGCATGTTTACATATGTCAACATTATCAAATAGCATACTTAAAACATTTGCACTGTTATGTCATATCAATTTAATAAATCTATCACCTTGGTGTCATTTCATTATGACCCATTTAATTGTTTTAAGTTTTTTATATACTTGAGAAATTCTAAAATTAAGTCTTTCTTGTAGAGAATTGTTATGGTAATAGAGAGGAGGTATCTCCCAAAAGTTCATGTGGGAGACAATGCAAGAATCTTCAGAGATGAAATGATTAGATTATGTGACTTGTATCCTGATGGTGGATTAATCCACGGTTATGGATTAACTGGGCTGTACCTACAGGCAGGATTTTCTCTGGTAACTGGTTTTACTACAAAAAAAAATACTTCTTGGTTCAAAACCATGATAAAACTGTATTTGCTTTGTTATTATTGACTCTTATATTTCTACAGAACTACAACTCCTATATCTAGACGAAGTAGGTCACTGGGTATGTGCCTTTGGGTTTGGGGTTTTTTTGTTTGTTTGTTTTTAAACCCAGGGATTGAACCCTAGGGCACTTGACCACTGACCCTGGCATAGAAACACACTACAGAGATCCCCAAACCCCCCCCCTTTTTTTTTTTAAAAATAATTTATTTAGAGATAGGGTCTTGCTAAGTTCCTTAGGGCCTCACTAAATTGCTGAGGCTGGCTGTAATGACCTCATGTCCCAAAAACTCCTGCCTCATCCTCCTGAGCCCCTTGGATTACAGGTTTCCACCACTGCCTAGCTGCCTTCAGGGTTTTTATTTTGTACTTGGTGAGTAGATCTCTCCTTCTGCTTCCAGTTATCATTTAACTTTACAATTATGATAACATAATTATCATTATGAACTCCTCCCTTCCTCTGCCATGTACTTCTGCCATAATGTTCTCCCTCACACAGGGCTCAGAGCTATAAAATGGGCTAAATATGGACCGACCCCCTAAAACCATGAGCCACAGTACTTTTCCTGGTCAACCTTGTTCTCATCAGGTATATCGGTCACCATTACAAAAATAAAAACAAAAAAAAAAAAAACTTTGAGATTTTAAGAGGGCCTTGAGAAGGCCAAGGGACATATTTTTTACTTACATTTATATAAATGAATTATTAATGTTTCAGTTATTAATATTCCTAGAAACCTGATACATCTTGATATTTGTTATCAGAGTTCTAATGTTAAATACAACCAACCAAATTACTTTGTGAATGATCATTAGGTCTTTAACCTTGGCAATTCTCAGTCTTTTGGATTCCTCTGTTCTTTTTTTGGTTAGGGGGAGGAACCAGAGATTGAACTCAGGGGTACTCGACCCCTAGAGCCACATCCCCAGGCCTATTTTGCATTTTATTTAGAGATAGGGTCTCACCGAGTTGTTTAGTAACTCGCTTTTGTGGAGGCTGGCTTTGAACTAGCAATCTTGCCACCTCAGCCTCCCGAGCCGCTGGGATTATAGGCGTGTGCTATAGTGCCCCTGCCAGAAACCACTGTTCTCTTAAATACAGTTTTCTGATAAAACTAAATTTCTTTTGCAAACAAACTGGTTTTTCTTTGATTTTCCCTGGTAACTGGTTTTACTATAAAAAAATATTTCTTGGTTCAAAACTATGATAAAACTGGATTTGCTTTGTTATTGTTGACTTTGTTTTATATTTCCTCAGAAGTACAACTCCTAACAACAATGCCGGTCTCGTGCTTTAGGATGACACCCATTGCATCCAGAACAGATAAAACTGAACTAAACTACAGACTCCACATTTTCTCTGCAGTGAGCTTCCAGGAAAGAAAGAACAGATGACTAGGAGCTACAGCCTGGCGACTTTTTCTACTGGAAGAGACACTACATCAAGGACTGTCTTCAGCCTCAATGAAAAGCATCCCATCAGGAACAATGACCTCATGTCACCCAAAACTTCAGAGGGTAAATGCTTGCTATCACATCTCTCACCTCAAATGGGTACCAGCTCCTGCTGATGACATACCACTTAGAGTTCATAAAAACTGGGTGATACTTGCCTTCCCCCATGTTGACGATTGAGAACCCACCAAGTAAAGAACCCCCACTCTTTTACTGAATCATTATAGAACATTTTCTATCGACCTAAGTATGTTTAGAGAGATCTCTTAGAAATTGAGATATTTAGAATTTGCTTGATGTTTCTTCTTAAAATAATGCCAAACTTGATTTTAGTAAAACTAAGAATGATGAGATTATGTCCTCTCATTAATCATTTTTGCTATGATGACTGCTTATCCAGACCTTGATCCAAACTGAATCCTCCTTCAGATTTTACATTGCCCCCAGAAAATAATTCTCTTATTCTTTACCTAAATTGTACCAAAGAAAAACTCCAGATTCCAGATTGGAAGAGTCTGATTTTAAACCTACTGAAGAAACTTACTTTTATTTCAGATCCAAACCCCTGTAGCCAAAACAACAGAGGTTCCTACAAGGGATAAAGGAAGAATATTAACCAAAGTCCAACCAGGTGGATTACTATATTTGCTACTGATAGTGGAGACAATAAGATTTTTCAAATTCCTGGATATATGGGTCAATTTGTTGCAGCTATTCTGACAAACATCTGCTCTGTGAGTGTGGCTGGGACCTAACCATACCATATGATCTCCATGAATTCAGACGATATAAATGCTCCTACCAGGCCCAGGAGACTATTTAGAATTCTACCTACTTTGGAGTCACTTCTATGCTGCTGACCCTTATATAGGATGTCAAAAATTTTGGTTTGACTCTTCATATTCAAATTGTACAAAAGTGATTTGTTTCCAATGACAATAATAGTCATGGTGGATTGATCAAAATTGGCCAGAGACCTCACTGGTGATGTAGGTACTTGACCAAAAATTTAAGGGCAAGCTAAACTGGCTATAAACAAAGACATTCTTTAGAAGAGAATATGCTTTCAAGATAATAGTACATGTAGTGTGAAAAGAATTGGAAATTTTTAAAAGAAAAGTATGTATTACAAAAAAGGTACAAAAAATAGTAAGCCATTTATACAGGACTGTTCCTGAACCCAAAGATGAGAAAGAGCCTATGCTTCAACAGGGTTATTGACAAGGTTAGTAGAGGCAGAATCTAAAGCAGCTATGAGAAAATGGTCAACACCTGTCAGTGCAAAGGTTAGGGTTAATGATTTATGGAAATATTGTACAAAGGATCAATTATGGAAAATAACAGGATTTATAACCTAACACTACCTTAAAAGCTCATGTTCCATGAGTCTTTAAAATATCCCATAGTACAGTTAGCTAGCACTGGAAAAAAATATTAAACCATACCATATTCTACCAATGGGAAGTAGATAAGTGTCATTTTGAAATATTACCTATTAGAATTCCATTTCCCTTTCTGACTGAGATCTAAGAAATGAGGTTGTTTATGCTCACAAGTCTGGCCTTTTGTCCCTACTATTACTAAAATATTTGTTACATGGGAAAGGAACAGTTTTGTTGAGAAGCAAATAAAATTTCCTGACTTCTGCTGTAATGTGACTGCCCGTGGATTTCACCAATATGACAAATCAAATTATTTGCAAAAAAGTAAGAGTTGCAACAATCTGACATTGAGGACCAATCTTTCTTTGAATTAGCTATTCCACACAAGGTAAATCTATGGGGTCAAACTGTCCAGAAAAATTTGAATTGATATTTCATAAAGTACACATGGCTGTAGACACAGGGGGAAGACATTATTATTATGACTAAAGGTATGATGCATGCAGAAGACTTTTTTTTTCCTTAGTTGGGACACCTAGTTCCCTCATTACTACCTTTTCTCCTTCAGCTTGGTAGGATGATGGAGGTGGGGTTCAGGACAGGAGTCAAGTAATCACAATCCTCTTTGCTTTACGTCCCACTACCATGGCAACTCCTGCCACAGGTTGGGTGTTCTAATTAGGTACCATAAAGTAACCAATAGGAGCGAAGTGGGCAATATTATAATCAGGTATCAAAGTTACCAGTGGAAAAAGTGAGGCAGGGTCTTCAATCAGGTCCATAGGGTGGAGGGAAACACCTCACAACTTTAAGAATCACCCAACAACGAGGCCTGGACCCTTTCTCTCAGTCTGCTCCACTTAATGGAGCATACTTGTTCTACTTCAATGACTTATTTTCTCCTTTACTAAATCTGTGCTTTGTCACTTCTGAGTGTCTTGCTCAATTCTTTGTTCTGGACAACTTACCAGTAACAAGGCCATACTATGCTCTTGGTTCTTTTAACTTCAAGTATAATAGTGATATGTCACACGTAACTGTTATATCCGATACAAAGGAGGGAAAAAGAAGCACACTCAAAATGAGTTCATGATGATTACTGACACTAATATAGCCTCATGAATTCTTCTGGCTTTGATAACTCGTGCCCTCTTCTAAAGACTACCTTCTTACATAGTCAGCCTCCTCTTCACGAGCTTGTGAGAATGAGCCTTCCTAGCTCCATAAGACACAAAACATTTAGCTTCTGAACACACAGAACATGGTGCTTGGTCAATGGGGGAACCAGGAATTGAAGTTCTCTGAAGAAGCCACACTGATATTGAAGGTTCTGCAGATTGATTGAGGAGAGAGTCAGCATTGTAGATTGAGCACCAAAATTCTCAGGGGCCATCTTAGGCCCATCAACTAGTCATTTACTTTAACTTTCGTATGTGACTTAACATTTTTGTTAACTAGTAGGGAAACTTCTTGGAATGTGACGCTAATCTTAGTAGACCTCTAACCTCTACCAACCCTAAAGCTAAGAATACCATAAAAATCATGTCTAAAACCCACTTACAACTTTCTTTTGTTCTCTGACTATGAAAGTTCATGAGACCTCTTCTGTGGAGGAACCAGTCAGTCAGGGTTAACTTGAATTCATATTCCTGGGCTATGGTCACCCTATTGGTTAAGAATAAATTATTTTCCAATTTTCTTCAAACAGAGTTTTTAATTTATATCACTAATGTTATTACCCAATCCAGTGAAGTGACAGTTTCATTAAATCCAGTTACTGGAATGAAATAGAATTTAGCCTGACCAAATTGTCAATTTCTCCATAAGTTTTACATTAATTCACATTTCTTGTAATAAATTTGTTTATTCTGCAGAATGTGTTACCATGGTGAATTAAATTTATACATCGACAAATTCTTCTGCTTTTTGGGCAATTAAAAAGAAAGAAATGATTTTTTTTAACTATCTGTTATCACCTCTTATGTTGAATTATCCAACTATGTCTCTGATATTGCAATACAACTGACCCCCTTTCTACAAATGCCCACTCATTAGATGTGCATGAGGAAAAAGGGCATATTTGTTGGCTACAACAGGGGACCAGGCATGCCACTGCTCAAAGATTTCCTTGTTGCCAGAACTATGATCACGTATTTTGGAACACCAATCTCTTCTCCAGAACTAATCCTGAGTTCAGAAAAACAAGCCATTTTATAAAATTCTCTTTGCTTGACCTCCTCCCTTTAGCACTAGATCCAATCTCATCTAGGCCAGAACATTGCTGTACCTATTAGTCTCTTTGTATTGGACCATGTTTACCAGCATAAAAATACCCCCCACCCCAAGATCACTGTTGGTCGACAGTCTGAGAAGGAAAAAAATGTCAAAAACCAAGACCACATAAACTTTCTGAAAAACAAATGGTTGAATCTACCAGCTGCATGATAAAGACAAAAGCATAGAAGAACTTAAGGGAGAAAATATTTTTGGAATTAACAAAAACACTTCTTCATTGAAAGGGCACAGTCAAGCTTGAGTGAAACTTGAGGCTATCAAAATATAAATCATTCCTAAAGACTTCTCTAGAAGTAAAGGACTTTAAAAAGAATGACAATGAAACCAACTTCTCAACCCAAGTAGTGAGGATAGAGAAACAGAGCAACAAAGTTTTGAGGAAATGGACATAAGGAAGGCAAAGGCATAGCAGTGTCTGTAGAAAAATAGACTCTGTGCAGCTATAAACATTAAATGGAAAATTGTTTTAACATGTAGGAATAATTACTGAAAAATTGATAACCCAATCAACACAAGAGACCATGATAAATTAAGCAGACACATGGATACCACTATAAACTTAAAATTATTTCCATTCACTATAAATGTGAGGTTGCTAGATTCACATATCAAAAGGCAGAAACTCTTCAATGGAGTTAGGAAAGTACTAGCATTAAATTATTTGCCACTGGCACTCCGAAAGCAGGATAACTTGGGAGGAGGAAAAAAATACATGAGAAAAAATGCTAACAAAAATGAGGGCTAGGAATATTACTCAAATAGGCAGAGGAAAGTGTAATAAAATAGTTCATACTGGAAAAATAGTATAAGGTGCTAAGAAGATATGACATGATTTTTTTTTTTGAGAGAGAATTTTTTTTTTTTTTTTTGTAGATGGACACAACAAATGCCTTTATTTTTTATATGGTGCTGAGAATTGAACCCGGGTCCCGCCTGTGCTAGGTGAGCGCTCTACCACTGAGCCACAATCCCAGCCCCAACATGATTTTTTATGCATCTAATGATCATAATAAACAAATACCAAAAAGGACTGGTTAGCACAAGATCTATTAAAAAATGGAATGGAAACTCTTCCGACCTGAAAAATTCACAATATATTTTCAAACACATGAGACTGCAATGCATTCCTAAGAGCAGAAAGCATCAATTACATGTTCTTTTATAGTAGAATACAAATTAATAGCAAAAATATGTAAATGGTAAGGATTTAAAAATCCACATTTCTTCAATTCTTAAGAATTTGACAACAGCCCAGGCTCAAATTTGTGCAGTGTGACATTCAACATTTTGAATGGAGGGGTGGGGGAGTGGAGGTGGGGGAGTGGAGGTGGGGGGGACAACCCTAAAAACCAAAGAAAAAGGTTTTCCAGTAATTGACCCAGGTTTTCAAAGCAAGAAGCTGGAGAAGTGAACAGGAACCCACACCTATGGCCCTATGGTGGTCTTTCCCCTTATTACAGGATGGAGCATCCGTGCCCCTCTCTAAAGCCCATCCCTCTGCTTCCTGCAGGGAGGCGACTGATGGAAGAGAAGACACAGATGAACACTGCAGAAATAGTTTGACTCCTCTAGCAACCCTTCACTTCAGTTGAGAGATATGCTGTCACATCTCCTGTGTCAGGAAAAACAACTCTCCTTGGGCTTACCTGCAGCTACCGTCTCCTGTAGTGTAACTCCTAAAAATACGTATTAATTCTGTCTCCCTCTCTTTCCTCATGCCTCCCCCCTTTTCACAAGTGCACCCCGAGAATACTGTAGTCCTTACTGCTCTAACTGGATCAGGACCTGCCTGGGACTAAAGAGCTCAGCTCTGTTACTTGCCTCCCCTTCTTCCTGTCTGGCTCACCATCTGCTGCAGACTGCAGTTTCCATGGGAACAGGCTGCATCTGACAGCCACATTCCCCCTTATCTCCAGCATGGGGCTGTGCCTGGAATGGTGCAGATTCCCAGTAAATATTTGTCAACTCAATGGCAGAATTTTTAATAAAAGCAGAAGGCTAAAATGTAAATAAAACAGTTAAGACTAGCGGCAGATTTAAAAGAATATTGATAGAATCAACTTCTGGCACTCCAGATCAGGAAAGAAGTGATAAGGTAACTTAAAAACCCCAAACAGAGGCATTTTAAGCATCTTCATTGACTATTATATATACCACTGCAAATGATATGAAAACTTAGAGAAAACGCACCTTCCCAAATAAGTATAAAATATCTATGTTTGGACAAGCTATTAAAAAAATTATATAAATGCAGACCAACTGCCATAAACAAAACTGAAATATTCATTGAGAATCTACCCCCAGGTGAATACTACCAAATCACCCCAAGAACAGATATGGCTGTGTTCATAGAAAACCCACTGACCAACTATTAGAACTAATGAAAGAACTCAGCAAGCTGACTGGTTATATAATCAGCATATAAAACCATAGTCTAACACTGTCAATAACCAATTAAAAACCATTTGTGGAATAAGGGGCCATTGATAGTGTCAGTAATCACTATAAAATGCCCAAGAACAAGTCTAGTAAAGCATGAGCCTTTTATGCAAAAGATCACACTCAACTGAAAAAAACATTAAAAAGACAAACTAGAAATTGGAGGGAAGAACAATGGCTGTCGAAATAACACTTGTATTTCAAAGGTGTCACCTTCCCCTTAAACTTGGAATTCAAAGTAATACTATAATTTTATCAAAATGGATTCTACTGCCATGTATAACTAAGAACAAGTGATAAAGAAAAGTTAAAATCACATTTGACGCTTTTGGGAAATGTCATAAAAATTTGAGGGATTATTATGAAGTCTGATGAGTAAGCTCTAACGTTGTAAGATAATTTGTAGTTATCTTGCTCAATATTATTTATATATATTATATACATCAAACTGATAACCTAGTTACCCAGTTTGTTGATTTTTCATGAGGTTGTAGCATATCTGAGCTACAAGTTGTTATTATCAATAACTTGTATCACATTAACAAGAAATCTGCTCTTTCAAAAAATCTTTGAAACAATTTTTCTAAGGGACTCTCAGAATACAGAACAGTTTGGACAATTGTGGAAAAAAACAAGTTTTATAAAAAGGGAAAATTCTTGCCCTATCCAATATCAAAACCCATGAAACTATTCATAGAAGAGGAAGCACAGATGAATTCAGATACAAGGGGCTCAGTCTCGCTAAAAATCAGAAAATTAGAAATTAGAAGGAAACGAAGATAATGAAATGCACTTTTCATTAGCCAACTGGAAAAAAAATAAAATCTTTAGAAATACTAATGATGCAGAAAGTCTAAAGAAATGTTTACCACTCTATACCTGGTGGGAAAGTGACTTTATATCCACTCTGAGGATACTTTATTATCATTATAGTGGAAGTAATTTAGATCCTTCCTCTCCCCTAACTTCTTAATAAAAACTTATTTAGAAAACCCTAAATCATATGTAAAGATGCTTTGGGAGGCATTGTTTACTCAAAGAAGAAAAACAGAATCTACCAGAATACATACCAATAGGGGAATGATTAAATACCAGTGTGTCCATTCTATGGTTTACTTGGTCACCAGGTGAAATGAAAAGGGCTGAAGTTACTGTTACAAAAGGATATTCTGAGACACAGGAGTGGGAAAATAACACTTCAAACCCTACACAAAGAATGAGCAAGCATATTTACGAATATTCACTTAATAGTTGATTCTGCCATAGAGAACAAGAAAAATAAATGGGATGGGTAAAATACCAGATGTATTTACATGGCAAATATGTGATTCACGATTTATGTTAGACATAGAAGGAACAGACTAAAGTAGAGCATATGTGGACTTAAAAAATAATAATAATAAGTTGCATGTACATTCTAACAGATAAGAAGGAATGGGAAGACCAAGTAAAGTTGTTCCCAAGGCACAGACTGTCATTTCTGGACCCATAGATCTCACCCATCTCATTCTTAAGTCAACCCACTGGTAATGCCCATTTTCTGCCTGGGATGCACAGATCAACACCAGGGCTGCTCAGCAGGTTACGGACCATCAAACTTGCCCTTGCATTTCTCCAATCAAACAAGTGTGCATTGCCGGGTTTCTGTTCTCGTGACTAAAAGGCTCAGGGGTCACTCTAGTTAAACTGGGCTGCACGAAATAACCACACAAGAGACACAAATACCTTTTTCTTTGGGGTTGCTGTGACGGCTCCTCTGACCTTAAGGGTCCGCAGAAAGAGAGAGAGCGAGAGCACGTGCTGACCCCTTTTATTGAGGAGAAGCTATTCAAATGAGGCAAGGGGTCAGGTTTCAGGGGGCTGAGTCTATCTTCATGATGTCCACTGTCAGCAGGTTAACTGACACCTGGGTAGGCCACACCCAAGGGCACAGTAAGAGGAGAGGACACACACAAGGCACTTCCATGGAAGATTCTATCCTAAACAGGGCAAGGGGTTATATTACAAAGGAACAGGTGAGCATAGCTTCACCCATGGGGCTGTAGCAAGACACACCCATTTCTGTGACTGAGCGCCTCAGCACCCAGCTGGGGAGTGTAACTCAGTCACCGGTAAGGTTGGCCTCCCACAGTGCATTGCAGGCACTTTCTGCCTGCTGAGCCCTGATTCCCAGCCCTCAAGTCTGGTACTCTTCAGCACACCATCAGTGGGAGATGGGGAGAGGGTGGGGGAACCAAAATGAAGGAAGGAAAGAGGAGATGGGCAAGAGCAGAGATCACATGAACATTGCAGCATAACAATGATAAGAATGGAGTCCCCCCTTTCCTCTCGCTTCTCTCCATATCCTTTACACGAATTAGACAAAGCCACCCGGGGTGGGCCTCTTGTCTCTGTAAAGTCTAAGGTGACTTTCCTGGTAAGTACTTAGCATGAAGTGAGCCCAAAATGAGATACATTTCCCTACTTTCTTCCTCTAAGAGATGCAATGGTACAAAATAAAAAAATCAAGAGTAATCACCAAACCAACCACAGTGGCTACCTCGAGAAAGGAGGAAGAGGATGGGGAAGGAGGATCAAGGAACAATTGCCGTGAGTCATCTACTTGATCTTACATTGAGGATCTTTATAAGGAAAATGTATTCATGCATTCTTAAAATGTTTATAAGATGGGATGTTACTCAGGGGAGCAGCGAGTACTGATTCTCTCATTTTCACAAGGGATAATGAATTCAAGAAGATATGTCACCTCTTACACCTTATAGTAATAGCATGAATAAGATAAAATCATGCCCATTTTAGAGACAGGTAAACAAGAGGCTAAGTAACTTCCCAGAGTAACTGAGGCTGAGCTGATAATGCATATATAAATCAAAACTAGAGCTGCAGATCTTCCAGGCTTGTGTGGCAATACTATACTACTGGGGGCAGCAAATTTTCTGTCTTGGGTTACGGTATTAGTAGGGCTCAGGCAACTTGGGGGCAGATCCAGTGAGATCACCCAATACAGACACTTAATGACAGCAAATGCAAGATATCGGTGTCTTTAACACAGTTCCTGGGAAGCCCTATAGCAAATTCCCCTCTTCCTTTCCCACATCCTAGGAGATGAAAAGCCTGCACACAGCTACATTGAAGTAGAGGAAAACCACCCCCTACAAAGGCTTTGCTAGCGGAAAGATTAACTACTTTTCCATATTTTAAAGACTTACTGTCTGCTTATTAACATGGTGCCTTGGAGGGGCCTGGGCAATGTTAACTGTACATTTATGTGTACAACGTGTATTTATGGCCCAGGGTGCAGGGTTGAGCTGCATAAAGAACACCTCCATCCAGCTGGGCCCAGCGTCCAGGCTGACATCATAGTGCAGAGGAGCTGCGGCCTGGTGACTCTGGGGGGGAGCCAGAAAAGCTGAAGAGGGAAATGCTTCAATAGACAATCACAGGGAGGGTTCTAAGCAGAGATAGGCCAAGATGCGTGAAATAAATTAGGTCCTCAAGGGAGAGGGAGTTGGGAAGAGAGAAGCAATTTTGATATGTCCATTGCTGGAACTGAAACAACCCAGTCCTCTTTTCCCACTCACTGCAGGCCGAGACAGAACTGCAGGGAAAAGATGATACAATTTCAAGACCGCCTCAGAGAACCGTCTGCCTCACACCATCTTCTAAGAGGGGCTTTGCTGACCAAGTGACGAAGGGGATCACAATGCTTCTTGCCTTGAACAGACATGCAGGACGGGGAGGAACCCAGGGATAAGATTCCCAGAGCAGCACAGGATTGCACATTTGGAGAGCCCCAACAGCTTGCTTTTCATTAAATGGGTTCAGAACCAGGGCTTAAGAATTGATAGACTCTTAAAATGTTTCAAACACTCCTACAAAAGTCTTTTGCCCTTTGTAGATTGCTACCCTTTATAGACCGTCTTTCATCTTCTTGGTGGATAAAATCTAGACGATGAGCAAGTCACAGGGAACTCTTTGGATCTGGCACAGGTCCTCGTCTATGTTGTACTACTTTCAGTTGGGCTGGATATGTTAACTCTGGATTTCATACCAGTTCCTATTCTCCTCTACCTGTGCCCCCAACCCCAACCCCCAGCATGCAGCAAAATGCCTCCCACCGACCCAGGCCAGTAAGTAGTAGAGAGCAAACATTTGTTGACCTCTAAAGTTCAAGCTAAAAATTAAACATGGCAGACGTGTTCTGGTATACCTCTATAGTCACTGTGTAGAGAATGTTGGGAAGAGGGGAGTGGGAAAAGGAAAAGCCAGCACCTCTCTAAACTCAGCCCAAAGTACAGAACAGAGAGCACTGACTTTCATGATTACCCCAAAAGTGGGGAGCCCCATAATTTTATTGTTGAATCATCTTAGCATGTCAAGGCACAGGTCATTCTAAAATATTTAAACTCTTTCAGAGCACAATGAAAAGGAAATGCCTTAGATTCCTTTTATGAGGAACAGATATAAGACCTAACCAAGATTATATCCCCCCAAACTATGAATAAACTCTCCTTCTGATTACTGATATGTTGGTCTTAAATAAAATGCAGTAACTATGCTGCAGCAGGACATTGAAAGAGTAATACAGAATTCCCCAGAGGATTAATTAGACATGCAAATCAGCTAACATTATTCCCTTTGTGTTCAGCTCCACTCTTTTGAATTCCTGCTTTCTCGTGTCTAATGAGAATTTTATAGAAATTCCATAACCTTCCGACTACTTTAAGTACATAAAATGAGTTAAAGTCCATTTCGATACCATTTCATGACTAGCACAAGGCTCTCTGCTGTCCTTCTTCCCAGCTTCTAGGTTCTAGCTTCTTCTGTAGCTTGGGATCAGACAAACAGTAGCAAAATGGCAAGCATTTTCTACTCATTGGATCAAGGGTCATTCTCTCCCCATGACTTGCTTGTTTGTACCACTGGCCTTTGGTGCCTGCTGTCCAGCCCAGCACACAATGAAGGCTCTTTTATGTTGTTCTCAGGGATAACCTGGAGCTGCTCACCATGACCCTGATTTGACACCCATGAAGCTCCTATCATGAGAAGTTACTCTCCCTTCTCTTAGACATTGGAGTGGCCTTTACCTGAAAGCAGCCCTCTTGTTGGATTTAAGCAAGATGGTATGGGGTCAGCTATCTTCTATATGGTCCCCGGTAAGCACATGCATCTGTGGCTGACCCAGACTGATTGCACTGGTGCAGTACCTCCTCAAATCTTGTCCTCTTCCTCCACTCCTTTCCCCAGCCTGGAGAGGCATCAGAATATATCTGTGCATCTACTGCCCAGCAGGCATCCCACCAGTTCTGGACTTCTCGCCAAGTACACCCCAAGGGATCTCTTGGGGGCATTCCCCCATAGCCCATCAGGATTCCAGCAGGAAAAAGCATCTCCTGGATGCTTTCTTATGAGCACTGATGTTCTCGTAGGGTCCTTATCTGTCTTTGCATGATACACTAGAAGGACTCAACTAAGCTTGTGGGTGGGGCTGGGGAGGGCTTCCAACTCTAAATTAGGGCCAGATAAATGGCTGTCCTTTTCCTAACCCATGATGTTCAGTGCCACTGTGTTCTCTCCTAAATCTGGGACTACAGGAAAATTCCCCACTTGACATCCAGTTTGTATCCTCCCAGTAAATTTATTCTTGTAAGATACACTGCACAGCATTGGAAAAGAGCCCGTTGTGTGGGATCTGCTCATATGGTGTCTAAAAGACATTTGACAGAAATCCCATCTCTAAAAACAATCCTTAAAAGAAGAGAAATAGTGTGTGAATTAAATTTAACATCATGCTTCAGCATAAAACACTCAGCAGTTGTAAGAAGGCAAAGAGACTTATTCCCTCCTCTTTTATTCTTGTTCTGAAAGTGCCAGCCTATGCAATTAAACCAGAAAAAAAGGATGATTAAATATTGGAATAAAGAAACTATTCACAATATCTGAAACCTGCCCCAGTCCCCAACCCCCAGATTTTTCTATATAGTACTTCCCCCTTATCTATGTGGGATATATTCTAAGACACCAAGTGGATGCCTGAAACTGAAAATGGTACCAAACCTACAAGGACTAGGATGCCATTATAGTTGATCTGGTAACCGAGCTGGCCACAATGTGACTAATGGGCAGGTAGTATATACAGAGTGGATACACTAGACAAAGGGAGGATTTACATTCCAGGAGGAACAGAACGGAATGGCATAAGATCTGGCATACAACCCAGAATGGCACACAACCTAAAATTTATGAACTGTTTCTGGACATTTCACTTTAATATTTTCAAACTATTATTGACCACAGCTAAGAAATTGTAGAAAGTCAAAGCATAGGTAAGGAGACACTACTGAATCTCTTAATGATATTACCATTTATCCTGTCATGCAGCCAGAGATGATGACATAATTCTTAAGACTCATCTCTGAACATAACCAGTCCCTGATATTTGATCATCTGCTCTATTTTTCTCAAACCCACACTCCTAGGGCCAGTCTTAGGGGCACATGACCTGCATATTTACACAGAGATTGGCACTCAAAAGTTTTTCATTTAGAGTTTACTGCTTGAAGTTTTTATTGTATTTTATCTTTAAAACTTATGTTTTGGTTGGGCTTGGTGATGCGAGACCCTGTATTAAAATAAAGGTCTCAGTGGTAGAGTGCCTCCAGGTTTTATCCCCAGTACCATACACAAAATTACGTTTTATAAGCGAAATCCACAGGACGGTGGAGCAGGCACAGAGGTGAGGAGCAGTTAGTCAGAACCTCATTTCATGAGCAGTCCCACCCCCTACTACCTCTCCTGGCAGAGTATGGGGACAGAACAGGCTTGGTGGTGGCTGGCAAGTACCACTGCACATTTGGTGGCTGACTTAGCATTGAACCTCTTGCCAAATCCAATCCAGTATAAACCCAGAAATCATAAATGATGTTAAAATAAAAGACAGTTTTCACTTGGGTACAGAATAGATTTGCAAATCATGGAGCACAAGTTCAGTTAAAAACCAAACAAGTGTTCCATCAGAGGAAGGAAGATTTTTAAAGGGAAACAATGGAGTAAAGTAACTTGTGAACCATTTTTGATTGGCTTTGTTAGTTACTCAAGATGTTTTGAACAAATTTAGATGGTGCTGAAGGTCTGCTTCTACATTCAGCTACCCATGCTTGGTTGCCAGGAGCCATCTCCAGGGGCTCATCTGTAAGCACTAAGTTTTCTGAGACAGCAAATCATTAGGAATCCCATGGGTGCAAACTGTCCCAATCTGGGATCTTACAAGCACGTTTCTTTCCAAACAGCATTCTTTATCCTGAAGTTAAAGATTGAGAACTTGTGTCTGAGGATCACAAAGAAATTCTGCTCTCTTGAACAAAGTGCAGTCATCTTGATTTTTATGTGTATAGCAAGTACCAAATATTTCCTTGTACAAAGGCTGAAATTCCTAGGGGATTAGCTCTCCACCATAAGTATGGGCAGTGAGTTCCTGGGAAGGGAAGATCAAGTCCCCACCCCCAGCCAGGATACTAGCACCTCCCTCTCCAGTGACTAGCAGGAAGGAGAAACCAGCAGCTGGTGAACCAAACAACCCACCGAGTAACTGTGCAGGACCCTGGGAGATGAGCAAGGGTCAGTACCTAACCAGTGAGTATCCTGCGTACAAGAGAACACAGTACCAAATAGCAAATTACAAAATCATGAGAAAGAAGATGATTACAAAAAGTAGGGGTAAAGTTTCCTTGGTAATTCTTCTAATGATACGCCTTCCTCCTCTTGCCTTTTGAGCATGCAGCTCACATTTTCATTTTTTACCAGGTCTAAAAAAAATGACATCATAGTCTGCTGTGCTAACTGACCTCATCTTTGACATGCCTTCCAGCCGGTCTCCCTGCCATGGCCCATCTTGAGGTGGTATAGAGCATCCCAAGCACATCCCTTTTTTAATACTTTCCCACAGCCCTTAACATCTGCCCAGTTGTCTATACTTGAAGGAAACAAAGGAAGCTCTTTATGATCCACCTGGTCCTTCTTCCAATGGTACATCTGAACCCATAAGCCCTTTTCCTATATAATATCCAGGGATGAGTCCCAGAATGCACTATGCTTCTCCCACAGTGCCAGGACTCTGTTTCTTAGACTTCTCATTAAAGTCACTTGGGAAATTTTTGAATTGTTTTGCCTTTTTTTTTTTTTTTCCTTTTTTCTTCCAATGGATATCTGGGCCATACCTAAAACAAATTACTTTGGAATACCTGGGAAAAGAACCAAGGCATAAAATTTTTTAAAGGTTGTTGAGTAGCCAGGTGTGCTGGTGCATGCCTGTAATCCCAATAGCTCAGGAGGCTGAGGGAGGAGGACCATGAGTTCAAAGCCAGTCTCAGCTACTTAGTGAGGCCCTAAGCAACTCAGTGAAACCCCATCTCTAAATAAAAGATAAAGGTCTAGGGATGTGGCTCAGTGGTTAAGGTCCCCCCGAGTTCAATCCCTAGTACCAATAAATAGATAAATAAATAAAATGAAGGTTGTTGAGTGATTGCAACACGCTGCCTAGACAGAGACCAGTGAGTCTCAAACTTGACATGTTTAACAATAAGTTTTGTTTGGCCCGTCTACCCCGCTCCAAGTAATGCTGATGCTGCTGTCTCAGGGACCAGCAAGGTTCCAAGTTTGGAGAGCATCTCCTTCCCATGCCCTTGGATAAGCCCAATTCAGTTCTTAGACACTTATTAAATATTGCTCTCTCCATGCAGCTCTCCCCCAGAGAAGGGTATGTCCTATGGCTATTTATTTATTTAGGTGCCAAGGATTGAACCCAGGGGTGTTTCACCACTGAGCCACATCCCCAGCCCTTGTTATATTTTGAGACAGGGCCTCACTAACTTGCTGAGGCTGGCCTCAGACTCCTGAGCCACTGAGATCACAGGCGTGCACCACCACGCCTGGGTCTGATGACAGTTTGTAAGTGTGTACCTGTGTTACCTACAAAAATTATACACATTTTCAGGTGCATGTGGAATCCAACACTCGGGGCTGTTTTACTCTCATTGTACCACTACACTGCAAGTGGCTAGAAGGACAGACACCAACACCACAAGCCACCTCGAGGATGGTCTAAAAACTAAGCTTCAGATAAGCTACGAAATTTTTTTGAAAATCCTGGGGAGCATTGGAAGAGCAGCCCAAAGTGGGGTTTAACAAGAATCCTCTGTGGGTGTCAGATGGGAAACAGCACAGATCACATATATTAAGAAGCCATCAACCAGAGAAAACCAGTAACAGTGCTTGTCCACGTAGGAGCGCCAATCAATAGTCAGGAGGGCAGAGGAGCTCAGTGGCCGCCATGCAGCTCCCCCTGAGCCTATGTGGCTTACTCTGCAGGTGTGTGGCATTAGGACTTGACTTATTTAATAGCATAATGCAGTTGATAAGACAGCCTCTTCCCTCCCGTCACCTTTCCATAGATAACAAAAAAAAAAAAAAAAAGTCAAGCCTGACCGTCAGTGGACCGGCATTGGTTATTTATATGTGGTGCTGATAATCGAACCCAGTACCTCACACATGCTAGGAAAGCACTCTGCCACTGAGCCACAACCCCAGCCCCCAGACATTACTTTTTTTTTTTTAAATGGGTGGGGGAGTAATTTTGTCTCCTCGACTTCTGAAATTCAGGTCCAAGAACATGGCACAGACTTCCCTTATTTTTGTTTTCAATGCATCAGCTCAGTACTAAAGCTTATCGAAGAGCAATGGAAAAAATAAAAATTAAAACCCAGGCCCAGTGGCACACACCTATAATCCCAGCGGTACGGGAGGCTGAGGCAGGAGGAATGCAAGTTCAAAGCCAGCCTCAGCAAAAGTGAGGCCCTAAGCAACTTGGGGAGACCCTGTCTCCAAATAAAATACAGAATAGGGCCGGGGAGGTGGCTCAGGGGTCAAGTGCCCCCGTGTTCAATCCCTGGTACCCCCACCTCCAAAAACATATAATTCAAACCAACATGAGTTCTCTAGCAAATGAGTTTTATAGAATACAGTACGAGATTTAAGCAGCCCAGAATTTTTCATTATTCTCACAACTTTTCCAGATCTAAAAACCTCTTTGCTCCTGGTTGACTTCCAAAAATGAGGTCCCGTCTAGAGAGTTCCCCATTGGGATTCTATCTCCTATCTTTTGGTACCAATATCCTACTTTTTGTGCAGGAATCTACCTTTCCTTCAGGCAGCCCCGGTGCTCTCAGGAGCTGGCCCTGTCCAGGCATGTCATCTGGGCCTAACCCGAGAAGCACAATTCCTTCTCCTGGAAAAAGCTATGGGTTCAGAGGTGGGCTACACTAAACTAAACCTAAGTTACTGCAATCAGACTTAAACTCGGGACTCTCATCTCTACTACCACAAAGAAGAATGAGGAAGATTCGAGACACCAGAAGCCACTCTGTGCTCAAGAATAGGATGCCTGCTGAGCAAAGCAAGGAGAAAACGTGGGCCTTGCTTGGTTCTGACTTCTTGGAAGCTGGAGTAAGCCTTATCTGAAGGATACCTCTCAACTCTTTCCTTCTTTGCTTAAGCTTGCCCGAGTTGAAGCTTTTGTCATTTGTAAATGAAAGGGTACTAGGTGATATGCTCCTTAATTCCACATGATGGCCACTGCATTGCCTGCTAATCACCCTGCAGTTGAAAAACTTAAGTCCTAGGGAGCTAGGAACCACAAGCACGGATCCTCCCAGGAGTAGCTTGGATAGTCTGCTAAGAAACAGCCAGGTACAGGCCTCTCCTTCTCCATTTCCCTGGGATGGGAGATAGTACTTAACTGAAAATATGGCCTACGATTAAATAGAACCAATATATTCTCTTTGATATACTTATTAAAAATTGTGTACACTGGTGGTATTATGGCATTCCATTTGCTGACAAAAAAAGGAAACAAAAAATCCAGAATGATGCTCTTTCTGTATGGCAGTGTCCCATGGTTGTGTTCATACTGCACACAAAACACACAAATGAGAGCCATCATGGGCTGAGGGTATAGCTCAGTGGTAGAGTGCCTGACTTACATGCAGGAGGCCCTGGGTTCAATCCCCAGTACCGGAGGGGGAAAGAACCATCAGAATGACTTCCATTCACCCATTCAAGGCCCACCAAGAATTTGAGATTTATGGTGCTCACCCAGAGCTTGGAAATAACTTGGGCATGAAGGTCTTTGGCATTATCAGCCCTAGGCTGGGAGTGAGGAATGGTATTGTGTGTTTGAAATATGGGGGAAAGCCCCCTAGAATGGAAAGAGGGATCCAGCTTTCTTTTCTCATTCCAGAGGAAAGGAATACCCCAGAAGAGTTGACAAGAAAAAGATATTTTCAAAACTTGGCTATTATTTTAGTTTTCCAAAATTCCTCCCTCCCCTTTCATTCCCTCCCCCTTTAGTACTAGGGTCGTTGGTAAATCCTCTTAATTATGATATGAATCATTTTCTTCTAATCCCTTAAGAAGGGTGAGGAATTTGTTAAATATTTTCACTGGTGCTATTAGCGTCTTTTCTTATAAATAATGACAATAATAGCTAACATTTATGGAGTGTTTACTTAGTGCCAAGCACTTTTATAAGAAGTTTTCCTTTAATCTTCACACCAACTCAAAGAAATATCATTATCTCCATAATTTACAGATGAAAACATTTAAGCTTTGAAAAGCTAAACAACTTTCCAAAATTAAAAAAAAAAAGTCAAGTTTTGAGGCAAGAATACAAAGCCAGGCCTGCTCGACTCTAAACCTTTGTTTCAGCGACTGCCCTTGATAATCTCTAAGGGCAACACCACCACCACCAGACCACCATCCCTGTCACTCTCATCTGCCACTCACTGAGCAGTCACCCTATGCAGGCATCATGGGCCAGTCTTTTACCTAAAACTGACTCATCTCACAACTCAATGGGGCAGGAAATGTTATTCCTAGGTTACAGAAGAGGTACCTGAGGTTGAAAGAAGTTGATGAATTAGGCCTTATCTTGGTTTAACACAGGTAACAGGTATCAGGATTGATCCAAGCAGTCAGACTTTAGAGCCTACATCTTACCCATCATTCAGCAAAATCTCAGGAGAAAACTTGGGTGGGAGATAGCAATACTAATGACTCCCTGATAAGCTGAGACCAGAGAATCTGCGCCTAGATCAAAGGGGCAAGGTGGCATTGTCTGGGACTCAGTTGTACTCTCTAGGTTTAGATCATCTTCTGCAGTCTCCAAGTAGATGGCTGAATTTATTTAGTAAAACAAAATAGTATCACACTGAACCAGGAGGTAGGAAGCCTATGTACACTCAAAAGTGAAAGTAGGGGCACACAACCTATAATTCCCGTGGCTTAGGAGGCTGAGGCAGGAGGATCCCAAGTTCAAAGCCAGCCTTAGCAACTTAGTGAGTTCCTATGTAACTGTAACTGAGACCCTGTCTTGACATAAAAAATTTTAAAAGGCTGGGGATGTGGCTCAGAGATTCAATGCCTGGTACCAAAAAAATAAATTAAAAAAAAAAAAAATCACTGGGAAGTTAAGCATCTACTTTTAAGTGATCTGACACAAGTCAAATCAAATTCTGGTCATCAATACATCTCATAGTACATGAAGAAAGCAATTTTTTCCCCCAGTATAATGTATTAAAGGCAAGAAAACTATTGGGCTAAGTATGAGGCCAGATTTTTCAGAGAGGAAAAAAAAGAAATTAGAACTAGAACAGAATTTAAATACTTCTATTATCCCCATTTACAGAAACTAGGTAACTCGTCCAAAGTTAGAGAATAAGACATTGAGCTGAATGTCCAACCTAGGCCATCAGGCTATCGAGCTTGAACATGTAACTTTTTCTGCCTCTTACTTCTGATTGATGGCATGGTTTTTACTTCATTCTTCAAACCTATTTTTCAGTTTCCTACAGTGAGCAGGAATTACATATTAATAAGAATCATGGAATAATTCACTCCTGGTTTTTTATATTTTATACATATAGATTTAGAAAGCTAGATCATTCATGGAAAAAACTGGAAGTACTTCCTTAAAGGTCTTCCAAGTGCTCAATTTGACTGCATATCCTTTAAGTGAGTCCTCCTGGAAGGTCCCTCTCTGAGACTTCCTATAATAGAAAGCTGCAGCACTGCCCAGTCGGAGCTCAACATGATTTTGCTGTTGGAAAGAAAAGCGGAATGTTTTACTTCCTACTTTGATTCTAAGCTTCCTGAATATCTTTCATGTTCCTCGGAATTGATGACCCCGGGAAAGAGTCAGGATAATCACATGGTTTGCTGTGTTTGTGGATCCAACTTCTGAAACCAATGCTGCTTACAGTTCCCACCCCTATTTAACAGTCCCTTATCACATAAGGGAAAGATCATTCACTTTGACTAGCGTAAGTACCGAGATTAAGACAGAGACAGCTATGGCAAAATTTCAAGAGAAAGACGTATTCCAGAGACCCGGGAATGAAAGGCAACATTTCAGATTTTTCAAGTTAGGGTTCTCAGGTTTTTGTGAGAACTGGAAATATACTCCAACATGGGGCGGGGGGAAACCAACAAGTACCAGAACTCTTCTCCCATTCTGTAGGTATTTTATCTGCAGAGATACTATGAATATAGATTAAAGGGGAAGAATAAGACAGGAGGTGGGAGAAAAGAGAGGTTCTTAGCAAACTGCACCAGAAGTCAGATGGAGTTGAATCAAGCCCCCAGTGGGAAACGATTGGGCAAAACTTTGAGAAGCGTCCTGTTCTCTCTCACAGCCTTAGTTTCCCCTTGTTCAGTGATTTCTCAGGTCCCTTCTCAACATAACATCTGAAAATGCTTGGGTTTTTCATCACCACTTCCTCACACAAAATTCTCAAATTTCTCCAGGCTGAGATAATAGGTAGGTGTATATTGGCTTCTCTTTTCTTCAGATCCTTCCATTGCCAACCCTCATTATTCATCATTTTTCACATATTAACAACAACAACAAAAAAGAATTGTTTAGACTCTGAAAGTTAAGATTCAAAATTTCATGAACGATAAATGAACCTAAGGCAACACATACCATTGAGAGCTAGTGCAGAGAAATTCTATAAATGGTCAAGCACAGAAGTTTTAAGGATTTTAAGTCCTACATCCCAGAGACAAAAATTAAATTTTCTTTACAAACCCTAAAAATCAAGCTGCCAAAAGTGCAAAATGACTCACTGATAATTCAGATGGCTACTATAATAAAATGTAACATTCTCCAGAGGAATATAACAAGAGTCCTGGAAATCTATGATAAACTATTCACAATAGTCAGTGTACGAAAATTAGTGCACATGTGAAGAAACAGTACAATATGACAAAGTAGTCAAGAGAAAAATCAGTCACTAAAAACAGACCAATATATATCCAGATGTTACAATGAATAGATAAGTATATATTAAATATTTATGTTACTGAGCCCAAAAACACATTGAGCTAAGAGTAATGGGAATTTCATCAGAAATATGGAAATCATATAAAAGAAACAAAGGCAAATCCTAAAACAGAGGTCTGAAATTCTTTGATACCAGAAATTCATTGTGTGGTATGTCAGATTGGACACAAAAGATGAAAGGTCAGCAATGTATAAAAAGAACAAATCATGATCAAGTTGATGCATGTATGTGAGGATGGCTCAACATTCAAAATATTAGGGGCTGGGAATTTAGCTTAGTGGGATTGCACTTGCCTAGAATATTCAAGGCCATGTTTTCAATTCACAGCACTGAAAAACAATCTTTAAAAAATTAAATTTTGATGTAATATGCCATATCAAAAGATTATAGTAGGAAAACCATACAGTTATTTTAAATAAAAATTTCATCAACTTTAATGCCCTTTAATGATAAAATAAAATCTTAAAAAAATTAGGTATACAGAGGAACTTCTATTACCTGACCAACTTTAAGTTAATATGTTAACTAATAAAAAAAATTCTAAAAGCTTTCCTTATGACTTTATCATTGGGAATATGACAAGAATCTGTTTGCACTTTCCTATCCATAATCAATCTGGAGGTCCTCATCAGTGAAATAAGTCAGGAAAACCATAAAACATTGAAAATGAAATATTATCTCAATTCACACACAATATGATTGGTCTACAAAGAAAATCCTAAGAAAGCTACAAAAAAACAAAAGAATAAATTGCTTTAGCAAGCTCCATGGATATAAGATCAATGTGCCCCCCCCAAAAAAAATCATTTCTACATACTAGCAATGAACAATTGGTAATTGACATGAGAAAGTATCATTTATAATAGCACCAAAGAAACAGCAAACATGAAGGTATAATTCTGCCAAAATATTTGGGAAATCTATATGCTACAATGAGGAAAGAAATCAAAAGGCCTAAATAAGTGGAAAAACAGACCATGTTTATGGGTTGAAGACTCAACAATGTTAAGACATCAACTCTTTCCAAGCTAAGCTGTATAGCAACCTAATTCAAACAAAATTGCAGCATGTTTTTAAAAATAAAAAATTACAACCTCTCAAAATTCATAAGGAAAGGCAAATGTATTAGAATAACCAAAGGCATTTGATAAATAAAAATAAATGATTCTTGTTACCCAGTTTCAATACTTAATACAATGCCTCAACAAACAAGATAGCTTTAAATTAGAGAAATGATAAACATAGACCAACTAACTGGTAAGGAGTCCAACCATACACACAAAATTATTTTAATTCCTACAAAATACAGAGGCAATTCAGTAGAGGAAAAGTTTGGTTTTTTTAAAATAAATAGTTGGATATCCATATGTAAATAATAAATAAGAATCTCAAGTTGTACCTTACATCATATATAAAATTCAAAATAAATCACAGATCTAAATGTAAAGCTAAAGAGAATAAAGTTTTTAGAGGAAATGTATAGGGGAAGATCTTTGTGATCTCTGGTTTGGCAAAGATTTCTTAGATACAATCTGTTAAAAAGCCAGCCAATATGATTTTGATAAACTTCTTTCTGCTTTGTGAAAGCTAGTCCTAAGAAAATAAAAAGGCAAGCCAGAGGCCAGAAAAAAAAAATATCTTCAAATCACCTATTTGTACAAAAACACTTAAGTCTACAATATACCAAAAAAATTCAATACTCAAAATGCTCAGTACAAATAAAACTCAGTTTAAAAAATAATTTATCTGACACACAACATATTTGTGGTGATGTTTTGCAAATTTCCCAATCTAAAAGGTAACCCAAAACATTTGAACAGACATTTCATTTTCTAATATGTGGATGGCAAATCAGCACCTAAAAAGAAGCCTAAAATCATTGTTACAGAAACACAGAAACACAAAACCACAACGAGATGCACTCTTTGAATGGCTAAGATAACAAATATAAATGGCAATATTAATAGCTGAAGAACAACTGGACTTCTCTATGCTGACAGGAAGGCAAAATGGTCCAGGCTCCAAGTAAAGCAGCTGGCAGTTTTTTATACAATTGAAAACATGACATTTGATCCAGCTATCCCTCTGTCAGGTATTCCTTCAAGTGAAATGACAACTTCTGCTTACATGAACAATTGTCATGTGACTGTTTAGAGTGGTTTATTCACAATTCCTAGTTTCTCAATTAGAAACTAGGTCTCTCAATTAGAAAATGAATAAACAGCCATGATACATCCCTACAAGGGGATGCTATTTAATAATACTAATAATCAAAATAATGTTAACAAGAAAGAACGTTTCTTGTTAAAATAAGTTTCCCTAAAATACTCTATGTGGATAGTAGCATTAAACATACAAGCATAAAGATTTGTCCAAACTCTCAGAAGTCAAAGAGCAAGCTTTATAAGTCAATTTAAAATGTGAACAAAAATAGAGTATATACTCAAAGCAACAACAACTTAAAAGCAAGACTAAAGCATATCCTTTTTCCAAGAGCACACTTTAGACATTAAAAAGCAAAGAAGTAGGGGGTTAAAATATTAGAGGAAGAAAATCAGCAGGCAGAAGGAGGGGAGGGAAGGGATAGTATTGAGGATTGATATGGAGAAAGATGTCTTATATGCACGTATGAATATATGAAAATGAGCCTCACTATTATGTATATCTATAGAGTACTGAAAAATGAATTAAAAAAAAGAAACTATGCACCATGTGAATGAATGCCGAGAATAAATGTAGGTTGACTACACTAATATCAAGGACAAGGACAGTAACCAGAAGTAAAGATGGCCACTTTCTATTCACAAAAATAAGGCAGCTAACCAAGATCATTTAAAGACCCTTACTGTGCATGCACCTGGGAACAGAATCTCAAAATGAAATAAAATTTACAAACCAAAGGAGAGTTACATGAATCCACAATCACAGTGGGAGATAAACAAACTTCTCTCAGTACTGAATACCACGATTAGACCACAAATCAACCAGGATATAGAAGATTTCAAAAACACAATGTCTTGACCCAACTGACGTTGACAGAACACCCTAATCATAATTGCCAAATGCACATTCTTTTGAAGTGCATATTTGAATGTTTATCAAAAAAGCAATATACTCAGCAGTACAATGGACCTAAATAAACAGAAAGTATGCAGAAATGATTTCTAATCACAATAAAATTGATGTAGGAAAAATAGATATTAATATAACTGTACATATTGGAAAAAATAGATATTAATATAACTGTACATATCTATATTTGGTACATCTATGTGTATATGTAGATAAAGATATGTACATATCTCTATAGATACACCAACTTTATCTTATTTTGTAATCCCTGGTGCTATCTACAATGTCTGTTTTCATATTGCACAGGGAAAAGTAATTGGATAAATGCATATTTAATAATACAAAAACACATGTGGAGCACTTTTCATACCTGTCAATGCATAGTCAAATGTGCACACACAGCATTTCCTGTCCTACCTGTGACTGCATGGTGAATATATGGACTTGGAACACTTCTTAAATGTGAATGGCTCTTTGCCCTACTTATGCGGGACATTTTGCAGAATTACTGATCCATTAAAAAATATTCAAACACACAACACCTCGAGAACCCAATCTAGGTTTTTGATATAAAAATTGTGATATCAAAGAAGGGTAACTGGTGTGGAACATTAATAATCTAAGCAGGAGGGGAATAAAAGGTCTAAAAGAAAATTGGCACACTCGTGGACCTTAGTATAAATTTGAATGTTTGTTCCAGATACCATGGCCAAATTTTCCAACCAAAATGGAAATTGGTTTCTTGAGGTTTTCGTGTCTTTTTGGATAATGTAGAACAACATCTAGAAGCAACCGCTTTATCACAGATCTGAGAGGACAGGAGAGTCCTAGATTTTGGAGGAAATAAATTGGTAGAGGGATGCTTCCAGGAAGGCCTTAGAACTCGATCACAAACTCCAGAACAAGAAGCCAGTTAATCTAATTTGTAATCACTGATGATTATGACTGCCTGTCTCATGTGTACAGAGAATAGATAATTACATAAATGGATATAATGAATAAATATATTTACTTTCATCTAAAACCAGCAGAGTTGTACCATGGAAATGTTGCTTTAAGAATATGGTTAATGATGTTAATGACTCCTTTAAAAAAAAAAAAATCACTGAGATGGTAATCTGGAGAAATCCAGTCCTGTTTGCTTTATTCCTTGTCTAACTTGATAGCAAGGACTGGCTTACTGCATTCTGGCTTCAGTTATACTAGAGCTCACCAGGTCTTACTTGTTCTCTCTAAGCCCTGGAATACCAGATATGAAATCCCTGCTTCCAAAAGTGCCAGTGATGTCAGGAGTCTGTGCAGATATTCCCCAAAGCCCCAATTTGCAGTTCTGTTAGCATTATGCATCCCTTTTTAAATGCCACTCATTTTGCATGAACTCAGTTTTCAATGCCAGGTGGTCAGCCATCTTTCTCAGCCCACTTGTGCTCCTGGATACACAGCAGGGAAGCATCACTATGAGTGCCTTCTGAGTCTTTGGGGAGGGTGAGGAGCAAATGAAACTATTTTTGGTCTATCTATACTAAAAAAAGGAAAAATAAAGAGAAACTAGCTTTTGATAGTGATATTCAGGAAAGCCAAGTCATGTCCTGTCATGTCCTAGGAGATTCTGGACAATTCCTAGTATGGCTGTCCATCAGAGTCATCGCAAGAATGGCCAAGGTGCAAATTCTCTGCCCCACCTGCTGCTGTCCGAGATTGAGGCCCAGGAGTACACATCTTTACAAGTACCCAAGATAATTCTGATGGGCCTACTATTAGTCTGAGGAGAAATCTGGGAACTACTAGTACATATTCTGGAAAAAAATAGATCGATGGCATTTTAAAAAGTGAAAAAAAATTGTTTTGCTCATAGTATCTTAAAAATAAAAAACAAGCTAGGTGCGGTGGTGCACACCTGAATCTCAGTGGCTCAGGAGGCTGAGGCAGGAGGATCACAAGTTCAAAGCCAGCCTCAGCAAAAAAGCAAGGCACTAAGCAACTCAGTGAGACCCTGTATCTAAATAAAATTCAAAATAGGGCTGGGGATGTGGCTCAGTGGTTGAGTGCCCCTGAGTGCAATCCCCAGTACCAGAAAGAAAATAAATACATAAATTAAAAAAAATAAAAAACACAAGGGTATTCTCATACTATGAGATGTGAGAGAATCTCAACCATGTAATTAGCCAGCTAGCCATGCTAACAACCAGTGCCAAGTGCTTTAATGAAACCATCTACAGGGAAAAGAACTGCTATTACTTTTACCCTGTCAGTTTTCTTTTTCAAAATGACTTCAGGCCACTGTTTGGGAAATACGTGATGTGATCAATGCTATCTACACAGCAAAGTGAAGGGAACTCAAGTTCAAGTGCATTCAAGACCTTTTTCATCATCTTGATTACTAGGGCAAACATAATTTAACCCCCCCAGTCATCCATGAATTATCAGACGATTGTGCAAAATCACTACTTCATATAACGTGTACACACAAATTATTATTAGACATATCCTAAATGCCTGGAGCATTCAACGCTTTGTCTTCTAGTCTGTTCAGAGTTTCTGAACTCAAGAAACAAGGTTGTGGGCTAGGGATGTGGCTCAGTGGTAGGGTGCTTGCCTAGCATGTGAGAGACACTGGGTTCGATCCTCAGCACCACATAAAAATAAAGGCATTCTGTTCACCTACAACTCCAAAAATAACTTTAAAAAAGAAACAAGGTTGTATATTATCTCTCTTTCCTTTATTAAAAACCAATTCAATTTTTAGAGCGTGGTAGGCACACCTTTGGAATCCAAATCCTTTACAACAGAGAAGTGGCGTAAGAATAAATGTGTAGGCCAGTCAGGAAATGGGTGGAACCAAGAGTATTAGCATAATTCATTTGAGAGATTTATTGGCTAACTGAAATAACTGCTCTGGAGCACGCAGGCTTGCTTGGAACTGTGAGACTTTCAACACCCTGGGTACTTTATCCTGTTTTAATCAGAGTTCATTTATCTCAACAGTTTTTCACATTGCTTTAATTTTCCCGATTAGCTGTACTTATAACTGTGCTCACACATTCAAAACGTGTTTCTGAAGCTCATTTTTATACAACCCCTCAACAAGCCTGTGTAATGTCAGCTCAATGTTGCTTATTATTAAGTTGAAATAATTAACTTGGCACCCTACTAGAAGCCAACCCCTTCTGTTAACATTGGACTTTTTTTTTTTTTTTAAATAGGAGGCGGTTTATAAATAATTACCAACAAAAACATTAAATATATAAACCTGTCTGTCACTACTGTATTTTCTGTTTTCTTACTGCCTTCAGCGGAATTACAAACAGGCTTCTTCTGTCCCCTGATATAGTTTATATCACTTAGATTCCACTCTTAGCTGGCACTCAATTTTTGAAAAATTATTTCAACCTAATATCTATCATAAAAGTCACGTCTCATCTCCCCAGATCGGCAACAGGGAAAGGAATCAGAAGAATCATAAGATGCTAAGATCTATACCACATAACTAATTTGTTTAGATTTATCTTAACCAAGAATAGTTCTAAACTATTTTACTTCTAAAACTTGATGGTAGATGGAATTATTGCACAGTTATACAAAAAGACATTCATTTATGATGGCATTGCTTATGTAGCAAAACATTAAACACAGCCAACATGGTGTTGGTTAAAGAAGCTAGTAAATCCACAAACTGTGTTTAATTAAGTTGCAGAAATATTTGAAGGCAAAGAAATAGACTTTATAAGTTTTTTGAAAAAGCATGTTATCAGATAGTATTTGCAATATCATTCTATTTCTAGGGGGAAAATAACAAAAAAATGAATAGAAGTATGACAAAGCTTTGTCCATTTTACTTTCGGATACTGAAACTATGGAAAATGCCCTCCATTGCTAGGTGTTTTGTAATGATAAAATAATTATAATAAGCTATGTTTTAATGCAGTATGTAGGAAAATAGTTAATATTTTTACTACATAAGCTAAATGAAAGTACAAAAAAAGGTAGTCTTACACCTTCAAAGAAAAGATTAATAATGTAAGACTAACAACTGAAGTTGAGAAAATGAGGTAAGGACAATTAAAGTGAATGCAGAAAGGGAAATATAAGTGACTTTAAAACATCACATGTACTCAACATTGGTCAAAAAAGTTCAGATGATATTCCATTTTTTGCCTCTCCGATTGGCAAAAGGTAAACCATCTTGAAAAACACATGCATGTTGATAATAGTATAATTCACATATTAAAAATTGAGAGAAATAAGGATGTAACATCTCTAGGTGCATTTTTTTCAGAATATCAAAATTATAAATATGCATACCCTTCAACCCATCAATTCCTAGAGTTATTAATCATAGAAATAAATTACGAATTACACAAAAATATTGTTTTATTTTGTTTAAATGGTCATAGTTTTGGAACAGCCCCAACATCCAAGTTAAATAAAAACTTCCACCAAAACTGAATTTCAGGTAATCATTAAAAAACAAAATCTAAATAATGATGATAGTTTCAGATAATAGCAAATGAAAAACAGTAGTATTGTATGAGATCACATCAGGGAAAAAAGAGTTTGAGACATACAGTGGACATTTGTGCTGTATTTCTATGAGCCACTCCAGGACAGAGGGGGGACCCAGGACCAGTGGCTATTTCTTTAAGGGGGGGGGGATGAACTCATAGGGTTGAGAGACTTCACTCTCACTGCATGTCCCTATGTTCTATTTTGATTCCTGAACTTGTTTGCAGGTCCCACTTTTTAAAATTATGTATTCAGTTACTTGAAAGTGATCAGCGATGCAAAAGCAGCAAGAATATAAAGAAAGATTTCCTGAGGGTGGGCTGGAGACAGGGCTTCTGGGCGGCATGCTAGAGGCTCCTCTTCATAGGAGGAGCCTCCTCCCTTCTCTGGACCACCTTCATCCACTACTAACGAAATCATAAAGCTCTTTCAGTTCTTAGGTATCTGAGCTTCTAGCTGTTTTCAAAACAGATACTTGTTTTTGAATATCAAATAAAATAACAGGTGTCTCAGCTACTAGACTTTACACTCAACCCCCCCTTCACTCCCATCCCCATTGGTCATGCTTCACAGGACTAGTCTTTGGAGAAAATTAGTTTCCACCAATGGTTTTCTGGATAATAGTGTATATGCAAGGTCCTATGCCAGGTGCTATAAATCTAGGAATCACCATGACAATTCCACATTTCTAGTGAATTCAGTGTAAGACCTTCCAGCTATGGAACACCAATTAAATGCCAGGATAGCTGAAGCAATTTATATAATTATACCTTGTAATAGTCCCACCAACCCACTGGAAGCACATTAGTATCCTCATTTCACATATAAGCAGAAGGGGATAAGTTGCTTGCTGACAGAGATCACCCACTTAGGAAATTATGGCATTAAAAAAACAGACCTAAGCAACAGATAGATGAAAAATGCTCAACATCTTTAGCAATTAGAGAAATGCAAATCAAAACTACACCAAGATTTCATCTCACTCCAGTCAGAATGGCAATTATCAAGAATAAAGTAGCAATAAATGTTGGTGAGGATTCAGAGGAAAAAAGGTATACTCATATATAGCTGGTGGGACTACAAATCAGTGCAACCACTCTGGAAAGCAGTATGGAGATTTCTCAGAAAACTTGGAATGGAGCCACAATTTGACCCAGTTATCCCACTCCTTGGCATATACCCAAAGGACTTAAAATCTACATACTACAGTGATGCAGCCACATCATTGTTTATATCAGCTCAATTCACAATAGCTAAGCTATGGAACCAACCTAGGTGTCCTTCAACAAAGGAATGGATAAAGAAAATGTGCTATATACACACAACAGAATCTTACTCAGCTATAACAAGAGTGAAATGATGGCATTGGGAAGCAAATGGATGAAACTAGAGACTTTCATGCTAAGAGAAATAAACCAATCCCAAAAAACCAAAAGCTGAACATTCTGATATGCAAATGCTAACATACAGTAAGGGGGAGGGTATAATTTAAATTCACTGGATTATAGAAAAGAGAATGAAGGAAAGGGCTAGGGGATGGAAATAGAAAAGACAGAATAAATTGAACAAAACTTTCCTATGTTCATATACACATAGGAATATACAACCAATGTAACCCTACATCACATATAACCACAAAAATGAGAAGTTAAACCCCCTTTGTGTTTGTCAAAATACATCCTACCGATATGTATAAGTAAAAAGAATTAAAAAAAAAAAAAAGACCTAAGTTTTCATGACATCCATCCCCCCCACCTCAGTTTGGTAAGAAGGAAGACAGAGCTGATTAAACAGCAATACTGTGAGCGCTGTGCAAACCCCTCAGGTATGTCTAATAGAGATTTACAAGAAAATGGCATCCAGAAGAGTAGGGTTCTTGTCAAGTGAGTGTTTATAAGTTTCTTCCATAGAAGTAGTGACTCACAGGATTGTCAGTTACCAGGGCAAACTCTGCTGTTGAGATGAACTCAATCCTACATGTGACTACATAGATGACCATGCACCATGACAGAGGCATTCACCTGGAAGTCCATGGGAATTCTCTGTCAACCTCCAGAGGCCATTAGAGCAGGCCTAAGTCAACTCCAACACTGAGCTCTCAGGTCCCTCTTGGAGAAATATTGATCAAATGAAAAAATAGAAAGAGGGGCTGGGATTGTAGCTCAGTGGTAGAGCGCTGGCCTGGCACGTGCGAGGCCCCGGGTTCCATCCTCAGCACCACATACAAAAATATAATAAAGCCATCGTGTCCAACTACACCTAAAAAATAAATTTAAAAGAATAGAAAAAATAAATGTGGAAATGGACCCAAACTTCGTAATCATGAATTCTCAGATGCTTAGATCTACTGATATAACCCAGGATTCCACGGACATTTTAATACAAAAGGAACTTGAATCAGACATAACTTTCCTATGTTCATGTATGAATTCACAACCAGTGGAACTCCACATCATGTACAATCATAAGAAATGGAAGTTGTACGCCACGTATGTATAATATGTCAAAATACACTCTACTGTCATGTATAAAGAGAATAAAAATTTAAAACAATTTTTAATCCAAAAAAGAAATTATTTGTGAATTACAGACTTTGTTTTCTAAAAGTCAGTGTAAAAGTATTTTGTTTGAGAAGCATCTGATAATTCTAACCCAGTAATTTCTCCCATCTCCTTCTGTCTGTGATCTACACCTCTAATTATTCCAGATCATGGGGAGTCTGATCCTCATCTGGTACCCTCTCCACCCATTTTCTCCCAAATGCATTTGATCACTAGCCAGTAACTGAAGTATTCATTAAAGTTCTTGAACTACATCTTCCTAGGTATGACAAACATATTGAAATCAATGCTTTCCTCTACCCTCGCTTGCCAAGAGGTCTTCTTGTCAAAATCTAGTGAGGTCCTCAAAAAGGTCAGAGTGGAGGTCACGTGAAGAAAAGGCAAAATTCCATATCCCAAAGGAAGATTGATCATTAAAAAAAAATAAATAAACTCCCTTCCCGGGTATTACAGAACATCCCTTGAAAAAGTGGTTTGTGTCTAGAAATTATGTGTCTATATTCAACGCACTGCATTTCAAGCAACATTTCTGCTTTGATCCTTTGAGCTCCTTTAATACATCAGATGCGTTTTTAATACCCATAGGAATATATAAACTCTTTCCAAGCTAAACAAACGGAGGGCAAGCTGGAAGAGTCCATAAACACACATCTATAGGGTTTTGGCAACGTGCTAAGCCACTTCAGGTGCAGTACTGGGCAGACTGAGGTGGGAACACAGACCGCTCTTTGAGGTGGGGACAGCAGGAATCACAGCACAAACTACCACCAGGACAGAGACAATGCAGAAATACAGTTCCTCCATTCCACATGCAAATAAACATTCTAAAAATATTCCTTGGCTCTGCTGGCCTTCTACCCTCCGGCATGGAAGGGTAAAACCTCCCTGTCTTGTAAGCCCAGCCAAACTTCCATGTGCTCCCACCCCTCTTTCCCACACATTAAGAAATGCACAAATGGGAAATTGTGAGACTAATTCATGTCAGGTAGAGACCTGCCTAGTCATTATAGCCATGTGCCCCTCTTATTTTGCATCATGAACTCGGGAGGGAAAACAGTAATTTACTACGTTTCCTGTACTAAAACCTCTCCAAACACAACTTATCAAAGAGCAAGTAAAGATAGCGACACCTACACAACAACGTCTGTACTATCTGGATCTACAAAGTTGTAATCATCTGAAAACAGGGTGGGTTTCTCCCCCCCCCCCCCACACACACACACCTTTGAGCATCTGAGAAGGAGAATCAGTGAAGCCCTGTCCCTGGTTACATGCTTCACTGAACTGAAAGTCAGCAGGACTGGTAGGGAAAAAAGAAAAAAAAAAAATTGACCAGAAGTTTGAATCCCAAGTTTTAGAATACCTTTGGACCTCATTTTCTTCTTATGGCAATATTTCAACAATTCAAAATAAAGTTCCCAAGATCAGCATTTACCTCCTCCTCCCTTTTCTGAAAGTTTAAAGCCAAGATGTTTTTAGCAACCACAAGCATACAGCACTAATTAAGTTTTTCATTGTAAGAGCTGGCGTTGACTTATTCAAACTTGGCCCCAATCCCATAATATAAAATGAAGGCAGGCTTTTATTCAGGGTTGAGTGGCACAGCCTCAATATTATCTGACAAATTGTTGAAAAAGTTTTGGATTTGATAGAGTTGTGTTTTTTAATCTTATGATGAAAAGCCATCTTTTTTTTTTTTTTTTTTAAAACCAAGGATTGGACCCAGGGGCACTCGACCACTGAGCCACATCCTCAGTCTTTTGTTATATTTTATTTAGAGACAGGGTCTCACTAAGCTGCTTAGGCCTCACACTAAGTTTCCAAGGCTGACTTTGAACTCGCCAACCTATCTTAGCCTCCTGAGCCGCTGGGATTACAGGCATGCACTACTGTACTCAGCAAAGCCATCGTCTTTTAAGATCAAGAAGTTACTCCTACCATATTTCTGAGATGCAGAACAGAAATAAGATGGAGAACAAGGAGGTGGCTGCTTCTCTACCAAATGGGTGTGATAGTATAAAATTCAGAAAGGGGGAAAAGTTTTATTTGGGTCCCGACTGCTCTGCACATTACCACTCAACATGGGAAGATATAAGGGAGCCAACAGCACTCAGGGTTAATATAGGGGAGACTAAGATATCTATGCCTTGGTCCCCATAGGGAAGAATCTGACTGCTGGTACTACTCCCCCTGCAGAGTGGGAGTGAACTCATCTAGAAATTAAAGTCAGCCGGTTTGAAAAGGCCACTTCAATTGGATGGGAAATTGAGTCACATTGATTTATTCGGTTTCAACAAGATCTGAGTACAGTAGTTTGGCAAGAATCTAGAGGGCAGGAGATACCAAAATATTTCAACAAATTAGCAGATGCTTGCAAATTAAGTGGTTAAAAACTGTTACACTTTAACGCCTACAAATCATATTATTCATGACACTAATGTACTCCCACTGGCAAAGTCTGAATCTAATTTGGGTAATGAAGTATCTGATCACTACACTGAATATGCATAGTCTCAAATTTCCAATTTTTTTTTTTTTTAATAAACCAAGAGCTCAGGAAGGGGCAAAAATCCAAGAGTCACTCTAGATAGAGTGATAGGACAATCTCAGAGCAAAACCCTCACCATCTACTTTTCCTGATTGAAACTATTTTACCTTCTGGGCCGAGAAAGCTGGAACCACAACCTGACTGGAGTTCTCTGGTTTTCCTGCATCCCTCTCAACACAGACATTTGGTGGATTGTGCTCTATAAAAAGATCTCCCATATATAAAGCATTTGCTCAATGCTAGGTATGAGGGTAGTAATTTTTTTAAAATTTTTTTGTAAATCCACACACACATTTCAAGAGTAAGATGTTATGCGCCCCCCCACACCAATGGAGATGAACAAACCACATCCTGAAATATCTGGCTAACTGATTAGATCTCTGCACTATCAAATGTGGTGGCCCAGACGATAGTTTGGTCCCAGAGCCCACCCTCTCAGCCCTTCATTGAAGGAAAATGTCAGGTCCCCATTGTGAGATGGATCTATTTATAGGTTTCTAGATGTCATGCTTGGTAGGATCACCTTCAGGGTTCTCAGAACAGTCTGGTGCCAAGAAATATTTGCCCATTCACCATGAGACCTCACCCATTGAAGTCCTTTGTAAGAAAATGGAACCCCTGAACTATGGTTTTCTGAACTGTCACCCATGAAACATGTCAATATGGCTTTGAGCCCAATTTCTTTCAATTTAGTGGATAAAGAAAAGGTATGTGGGGGAAAAATGAGAAGACCAGTATAGCCACAGGTTTGGGGGGCTTCCAGGAAGATGAGCAGACCTTGAATACCAATCCCAAAGTGAAATTGATGGCAACATGATTTTTATGAAAAGTGACACTACCAAAAAGCAAAAAATATATAAACAAAGCCTAATTCACCGTAGAAGTTACCATCTTAGCCAGATGTGGTGTCACATGCCTGTAATCCCAGCAGTTTAGAAGGCTGAGGCAGGAGGATCATGAATTCAAAGACAGCCTCAGCAACTCAGTGAGACCCTGTCTCTAAATAAAATACAAAATCAGGCTAGGGATGTGGCTCAGTGGCCGAGTGCCCCCTGGTTCAATCCCCAGTATCCTTCCAAAAAAAATTAAAATGGGCTAGGATGTGGCTTAGTGATTAAAGTACCCCCAGGTTCAATCCCTGTACTAAAAAGAAAAAAATTACTATCTTGACAATAGTGAAATATGACAAAATCTTAAAGCTCTGGCCATGCACATTACCCGTTTTTTTAAAATTTTACTTTTGATGAATTATTTTTAACTGGCTATAGGTACTTAAGTTTGCAACCGATTCATCTACCAAGGATATCTTTGTGGATCCATTTCTCAGCAAAAGAGGGAGGGAGAGGTTATCAAGAGGTCAAGAAACCTACTGGAAAATAGGGAAACATTACATTCTCTTTAGGCATTCGCTTTTGTAAACTTGTTGACAGTCATAAATGCCCAGAAAATATGGGCTGAGTTGTTTTCGATCACTGTTTGAATAACAGATTAATTTAATAATCAGTGGGATATTGAATGACAAAAATTATCGGTTAGAACCGCCAAACCTCTAACCCTAATGACATTCTTATGTAAATTCTTATTTTCTTTTAGGCTCCTGCATTCTTAATAAACCCTATATTTTTGAAAATCCTTTTTTAAACACTGCATACTGTCCCTCTATGCTATAATATATAATATATCTGTCTACACTATAGGCAGATAAATGTCCACTTTTGGAGTTACCAATTCGAAGGTTCTATTTAGAGCAACTGAGTCACCCACCACTGGGTGAATTTTCCATATAACACCATCTAAGTGTTTCTACAAACAAAACTCAGAAATGCAATCAGGAGCAACCCCATCTTCAGAGATCAGCAAAGACCAAGAAGACCACTACTCTATAGCTAGAGCTACCTGACATGGCTTCCCAGGTCAAAATGTTTATATAACGAGGTCATCTGATCTAAGAGATGACAGATCATTAGTCACAGTCCCAGGGCAAATGGCAGCTGAAGCAAGTTCCCGTGGGAAGGCCACAGTTCTTTGAGATTGCTCTCTACAGTTTGCTATTGCTTATGGAAGAATAACTTCTGCCTTCAGACTGGTTTATAATGGACACAGATTTGTATGTTCCATTGCGGAAGGCGAGATGTTTTTCTATGAAAAAGATCTTAGTGCATAATTTCTGAAATACTATAATTTTCACCAAACTCAGTTTCCAGCTCACTCCTGGCCAAAGGCTGTAGAATTGTGTTATTTTTGAATGTCATTACTCCTGACCTGAAGTTACCTAGAAAGCTGGTCAAAAATTAGTAATTATCTTAGAGAATTAGACCTAAAAAAAAAGTTTCTTTCCAAAGGTTGATACAGTCCTATGTTAATTAGATATAAAGCCTAGGAGCAAATTCAGCCTTCCATTTGCTATCAACAATGTTGGTCATTGTATTGAACTAGCTATGGACCATCAAGAAAGGAAAGATCACAAAAAAAATCAAATAGCATCATTTTCCTCCTTAATGTATTGCATTAATGCTCACACAAATGTGAAATGACAATTGTTAATATTTTGATAATGACAGATCTATATCCTGTTAAAGTCTATTTCATGGAACAGAACAAGGAAGGACAGAGAAAAGAATATGCAGAGAATAAAAGATTTCAGTTCATCAAAAGCATCCAAAAAGACCATTTAAGTCCACTTTTATTTTGTATAAGCATTTTTGCTATTTTTTTTTGGGGGGGGGATTACCAGGAATTGAACTTGGGGGCACTCAGCCACTGAGCCACATTCCCAGCTATATCTTGTATTTTATTTAGAGACAGGGTCTCACTGAGTTGCTTAGCCCCTCACCATTGCTGAGGCTGGCTTTGAACTTGGAACCTCCTGCCTCAGCCTCCTGAGCCACCGGGAATTATAGGTGTGCTCGTCCAGGCTGTATATCCTCCACCCTCTAACCACAGAGCATTGAAACACGCCCAACAGCATTGTGCTATCATTTTTTATAACAAAGCATCACAAAGAATTGTGTGTAAGTAGTAGTCATGAATTGATTTCTCATTCAACTAGTTATCTAGCAATCTTGATTCTAATCCCTAAAAAGAGGGGGATGAGAAACAAAAGGGTTTTGTGCACTAGTGTGTGCTGGGGTTGCAGGGGACAGGGGTGGGGCAAGTATCCTGTCCATATCAGGGGTTTTTCTTTCTAGAGCTCAGCAATATCACTGCCACTACTGTCACATCTCCCATCATTTGGATCTTTGGTATCAGGTCAGCATCTGAAGTCCTTTGAAGACTAGCTCTCCTTGACAAGGTCCATGAGACAAAAAGATTTGACCCCTGATCATTCCTCATTTTCTATGTCGTCTCTCCTCACCCCTAATCCTATGTTCCATCTTCCCTGAACTTCCAACGATTTGTTGAAGTAACTGCAGTCTCTCTCCTCTCAATGCTCCCCCTTCTGCCTAGCTCTTTCTCCTGGTGGTCTTGCTTTATGTGCCACTTTTCCCCAGGGGGCCTTGCTTGTCCAAGCTGTACTCCCAGGTATCCTCCACTCTCTAACCAAGGTTCCAACCACCGAGCATTGAAACCGCTGGTTAGTTGTCTGCAAACCCCCCCCCCCCCCCAACAAAAGGCAGGAATCGTGCGAGCCACATTCATGGCCGTCTCCTGAAAATGTAACCTGGTATCTAGGATATAACACACAACCGAGGAATATTGCTAAAACCTTGAGCTCTCATTTAATATGTTCCAAAGTCCCTATTTTAGAGCTAACTCCTTAAAAATCTGCTCCAATGTCATTTATATATCAGTCTTCACACCTTATTAATTGCCATCTCCCAAAGATGTAACACAGGCCAAACAAGTCCAGAATGATAGAAATTGAGACAGTGTCTACCTTATGGTATGCGGAGGGTAGGCCAGGGGCTATGGAACAGTTTGAGATGTTCTCTCATTTCTTAACCTGAATGCTGGCTACACAAATGTGTTCATGCTATAAAAATTAATTAAGCTGCAAACTTCTAGTCTGGATGCTTTTCTTCATGTGCTACATGTCGAACAAAAGTTTCCTAAAACAATCCAGGTACGGTGGCATATGCCTATAATTCCAGTGGCTTGGGAGGGTGAGGCAGGAGGATAGCAAGTTCAAAGCCAGCCTCAGCAAAATTGAGGTGCTAAGCAACTCAGGGAGACCCTCTCTCTAAATAAAATACAGAATAGGGCTGGGGCTCAGTGGTTAAGTGCCCCCAAGTTCAATCCCTGATACCAACCTCCTGAAAAAAAAAAAGGTTACTAAAAATGAAAGGAAAAAAATCACAAGTTTTAGTTCCTCTGCCACTCAGACCTCCAAGTCTTTGTTTTTTTACCTCTGCTGTGTGTCACTGAGTGGCTGGATGGTGCTCTTGAAAGAAAGCTTTGAAAGGAAAAAATATATATCTTCTAAAGCTTGGAGTATCTTTTCCCTGCTGCCAGTAAATTCTGAAGATCTCAATTCCCCAAATCCGAGTTTGCAACCTATTCAAGATCTGAAACAGATGACTACTGGGGACCCTTAACTTCTGGGGACACCTTAAACTTTGGCTCTGTATCCATCTCATCCATCTTTGGATTCCCTGAAGCATTAGCATAGCTTCTGAACCAAAGAAGGGAAAAAAAAAAAAATCCAATGACCTTCTCTTTCTCTTGAGTGAAAGGCAATCACGTCTTTGCTTTGAAATCTTCAGGTCATTTAACTAAACTGCATCCTTGGTTCCTAATTACAAGTCAGTCAGGGAAAAAAATCCAGCTTGACCCTAGCGGTCCCCAATCTTACCCTACCTACCTATGATCACCCATCATTTGCTACGAGATATTGGTCACGGAGTTTGTAGTCATGACGATGGAGCGTATGGTAACCCAGGGGCCAAAAAAAGATTTCTCAAGTCATTTTGAAATTGGTGGTGTCCATTTCACACAACCCACAGAGCTATGAATGGTCAGCAACTTCTAAGTCATACACGATGGGTGATCTTCTTGTGTATCATTCTTCTCTCCATGGGAAATGGTACAGAAGTGAAGTGATACTAGACTATGAAAAGTAAAAATCTGAATTTTGACCCAATTTGAATGGGTTAATGCTTTGGAAATGTATTATGTATCTCAGTTCATTTGGGCCGCTTAACTGAATTCCTCAGACTGGGTCATGTATAAACAAGAGAAATTTGTTGCTCATAGTTTTGGAAGCTGGGAGTCAGATCAAGATGGCACCAGAGTCAGTATCTTCAGGGGGCTACTCCCTGTGGCCAAAATGTCCCCTTAACTTGGTCCACACATGATGTCAGGCACAGACAACCTCAAGCTTCTTTGTAAGGGTGCTGATCCCACTATGGGGGGGCCTAACTTTCATGACCTAATCACCACCTCCTCTATTAAGACCATCCATCACATTGGGCATGAAGTTCTGACATAGGAATTAGGGGTAAGGGGTAGGAAGACACAAACATTCTGACCACAGCATTCTGCATGCATTAAATGTGGCTGTTTGCTGAGTATTTACTTTGTTCCAGGCCTTGTGCTAAATTCACAGCACAAATCGTCTCGTTTAATTTTTACAATAGCCCCATGATACTATTACTAGCCCCCAAATAACCCAGAAAGAAGCTGAACTTCAGAGAGTTAAATTTCTCACCCAGACCAGTAATTAATAAATCGGGACTCACTATATACTTCCAACGCCCCCACCCCACTAAACCTCTATTTTTTAGTGCTTTGTTGTGGTGACCCTAAGATGTCCCCAGTCAGAAGAGTAAACTATGACATGACATATTGGGCAAACATGAAAGCCATCCTGCTCTAAACAGTCAGACATGCTGGATGAAACAGAAAAATAAAACAAACATGTTTAAATACAAGAGAGCTTACAAGGAAAAAAAAAAAAAGAAAAGAAACACTAAAAGCCAACTTGGACATTTACAGCCAAGTATAAAAAGCTGATAATTTGGCACTTTCTGAGGCTCTGACCAGGAAAAACAATATTGCCCATGAGAAATCCAACTTTAAGCCTAAACTACATGCTGCTTAGAGAAAATATTTACTATAATTATATGGTGCAAAAACCCCTAAATATAAAAACTTACGTAACAATTATTCTCAGGGAGTCAATACAATAAGGATACATGAGAGAAACCCCAATGCAAATCTACTGTGAAGAGAAACTCAAGCTCTAGTCTGTTTCTACAGAAATATTAATAGAAAAGATTAGTTTTTGGATAAAAGGAAAATTAACATTAATAATCTATCATGAAAGAAAGAAGATGAAAAAGATGATTGGCACCCTCCCCAATTTAAACTAGAACAATCTCAAAAGGCCTTTATAATTAATACAGAGCCTAAGAAGCCTCTGTATTTAAAAAAAATCTGTATATTCTTTCAAAGAATCAAATAAAACTTGCAGAATGAAAGTCATTCATCATTAAAACCCAATTCAGCTGGGTGTGGTGGCACAGGCCTGCCTGTAACCCAGCAGCTTGGGAGGCTGAAGCAGGAGGATCCAGAGTTCAAAGCCAGCCTCAGCGAAAGTGAGACCCTGTCTCCAAACAAAACACAAAATAGGACTGGGGGTGTGGCTTAGTGGTCTAGTGACCCTGAGTTTAATCCTCGGCACCCACCCCTCCACCCCCCAAAAAACCCAGTGGATTTTTTTAAAGTGGTAGGTGATACAGTAAAATGTCCATGAGTAAACTACAGTGAGTTTAAAGGTGTTACACAGAATGCAGCGCATAATAAAAATAAATTTATATCTAGGATCGCTTTAGTGAAACTTCAGAACCTTAGAAAGTGAATATGGTAAAAGCCATCAGAGAAGGGGAAAGCCAAGCTACCTACAGAGGCATAGAGCTGAATCTCAGTTGACAGTGGAATAATTAATACCTTCACAATATTCCAGGTGAGATTCTGTGAAGTCACTGATGCAGAGTTCATAGTACATCAAATAAGTCATTTTAGACAAAGAACAAGAACATCTGCAACTTCTAGGTTATTCCTAAGGAAACTTCTAAAATACCATAATGTTTTTTCAAAGCAATGGTAAGCAAATATGATAGTGGAGATACATATGTGATTTACTATATTCAACAGTAAAATTTTAGTATCTGTTATAAGGGATTAAACCCAGGTGGGTGCTTAACCACGGAGCCACATCCACACCCCCTTCTACTATTTTGAGACAGGGTCTCATTAAGTTGCTTAGGGCCTCACTAAGTTGGTGAGGCTGGCCTCCAACTTGTGATCTTCCTGCCTCCACCTCCCAAGTCACTGGGATTAAAGGCATGAGCCACCATGTCTGGCTCAAATACACTAAATTTTAAAAGACTAGCAGATGATGGAGATAGTAAAAATTTCAAATCCAATTATGTTCTATTTATAAAGCAAAATCCTAATGCAAAAAATGACAGAAAGGAGTTAAAACAAAGGAAACTATTACCAAAGAAGAGCTGCTGTACCTATGTGATTAGCAAGCGAAACAGATGCTAGAGCATAAAGCACTTTCATGTATAAAGAGGGTTATTACCTTGTGATTAAAGGAAAGATTTATTAGGAATCTATATTAGTCTTCACAGGGATGTCCTTGGTAACATAATTTCAAAATATGGGAAGCAAAATGAATTGAGTCGTGAGGTAGTTGAAAAAAATCCATATTTTTAGTAAGAGAGAAACTGACATCTAAAATAGACCAAAAAGATGATGGAAAGGGGAGGTCTGGAACACTATCAATACACTGACCCAATGGAACGATAGGGAGTTCTACCCGCCTATTAGAGAATGGAACTTGCACTTAAAAACACACTGATAAATACTATAATAAAAAGTTATTTTCTGCAAATACTAAAAAGCACGTGTTATACTCGTCATAATGCCATTTAATTAGACATCAATAAGTTTAAAAAAGATAATCTCAGTGGGTACAATAGCACACACATGCCTATAATCCCAGCTACTGGGAAAGCTGAGACAGGGAGATCACAAGTTCACAGCCAGCCTCAACAACTTAGCAAGGCCTTGTCTCAAAACAAAAAAGGGTTTAGGGGTAAAGTGCCTCCTGGGTTCAAATCCCTGTATTGGGTGGATGGCAGAGAGGTGTTCTCAAAATCCATGTTAAGAAATTGAGAACACTTTAACATTTACAGATCAAAAAAGTGGCGAAAATTAGAAAACTATTAAGAGTTAACAATGAAAACCTGCATGTTAAATTGAAGGAGATAGGCTGGAATGCAGAGAGAAATGTGCATGTGTGCATACACACACACACACACACAAAAGCTAAACATCAAACAAAATGCAAAAACCCAGTAAACTCAAAACATAGGAGACAGACAAAACAAATCTCTTTGGCATTCCTGAGAGGGACAGTGGGAAGGGAGGGAAGAAGACAGAAAGAAATGATTAAAAAAAATTGCAAACTTAAAAAGAGGGCAATGTACTGTATATTTTTTTCCTCGAAAAGACTAGAAGGATTTTTAATGTTTTTACCACAAAGAAATGATAAATATTTGAGGAGATAGATATGTTTATCCTAATTTGAACATTATACAATTTATGCATGTATTAAAACATCACAGGATAGGCCCTAAATATTTACAATTTTTATGTATCGTTTACAAATTTTTAAAAAAAGGATAAAAGTCACAAAAATGCTAGCATTTTAAAACAAAAGTAAACACCATGTATAATGGTATGCAATAAACTTGGAAAGGAGGATGATGTAGACAATGTACTAAGAAATATTATCACATACCAAAAAAATCATTTTAAAAAGAAACAAAACCCAGAGATATACAACTGCAAAAGAAACTAATTTGGCAGTTGTAAATTTACACATACACACAAATCCTATCAATCACTGGTAGTTTTACAGGTCTTATCAAACCTACAGGAAACTAATATTCTATCTTACAAGAAATGTTGCAGATATCAGAGAATAAGGGAAACTCCCCAAGTAATTTCATGAAAATAAAATGCCTTAGCAATAAAGTCAAATGATAACATAAGAAAAAATATAGCCACTCTTCTATTTGACCATGGATACAAAAGTTCACAGTACAATATGAATATGAACAAAACAAATTTAGTGACATGATTTTGCTATTCTCTAGTAATCATGACAATGTCAGTTTCATCCTGGAAAAGCAACTATGTTTTCACATTTGGTAACCTGTCTACTATCAAAGGTACTCATAGCATGTGCACACACACGCACACACACACGGTCATGCATTTTTTAACACACATATTAGAAGATGTTCTGAGAAGCCTGGGCACAGTCATGCACACCTATAGTCCCAGCAGCTCAAGGCTGAGCAGGAGGGTCATGAGTTCAAAGCCAACCCCAGCAACTTAGTGAGACCCTAAGCAACTCAGCAAGACCCCTCCTCAAAATATATATTTAAAAAAAAAAACACTGGGGATATGGCTCAGTAGTTAAAAGCACCCCTAGGTTCAATCCCTGGTACCCCAAAAAATGAAAATAAAAAATAAAATATTCTGAGAATTATATCAGGTGATTTCTTTATGTGAACATCGAAAAACTCTTAACTAAGATAGTTATATCATCGTATAGTTGGTGCATCAACTACAGTGTCATTATGCAGCACATGACTGCATAAATGTGTGTTATATGCAGCTTATTTTAATCATGACATGCACACATTTTGTGCTAAAAATTTTAATTTCATCAATGTAACTCAATACATTGAAATATTAGAAGACATTATTTTAATAATGGATATAGAGGGCTGGGGATGCAGTTCAGTGAGAGCACTTGCCCAGCATAATCAAGGCCCTCAGTTCAATCTCTAGCACCACAATAAAATAAAAGTGAATGTAGACCAGGTGCATGGAGCATGCATATAATTCCAGTGGTTCAGGAGGCTGAGGTAGGAGGATTGTGAGTTCAGAGCCAGCCTCCACAACTCAGCGAGATCCTGTTTCTAAATAAAATACATAAAAAGGGGGCTGGAGAGGTACTTCAGTGGTTAAGTGCCTCTGGGTTCAATCCCTTGTACCTGCCCCTTCCCCCCCAAAAAAAATTGAATGTAGAAAACATTTGATAAAATTCAACATCCAATTGGGCTTCAAGCAATAACCGTAACAATAAAAAGTCTGATAAAAGGTTTTTTTAAGCCCCCCAAAATGGCTAACTACCAAAAGCCATAGCAGTTCTAGAAAGGGATAATAGCTAGGGTTACACAGATGCACCTGCAATGTACACTTAAAAACAGTTAAAAGAGTAATTTCTTTTATATTTCACCATAATTTAAAAAAAACTAAGAAACATCATACCTAACAGAACTTATTAGAAACAATTCCTTTACATTTGGAATGAGTCATAGTCACCTACTCTGATTGCTTCTATGCAACAATATATCATAAGTCTAGTGCAGTAAAACACCAAGTAATAATTAACATCAAGATATGTGTAATAAGAATTGTAATGCATTCCGCTGTCATGTATAAATTTAAAAAATTAAAAAATATTACGTTTGGAAAAAAGATTATACAGGAAACTTTTTACAAATATTTCTGTTTATGTTAAAAGCCCAACGGAATCCACACAAACTACTGGATCTACAGTGCATTTTGCAATCTGTTGGCAACATATTCAATGCACAGAAATCAATGATGTTCTCAGAGACGAGCATTATACACAAAAGGAGTTTTAAATATATTCCACATACAAAACTAGATTTAAAATTTTATTTATATTAGATTTATAAGTGTACTAAAAGGCACAGAAAAAGATATAAATGTGCTTAGTTTATGAATGGGAAATTCCAGTATCATAAAAGTAGCGATTGTCTTTAATTTTGTTTATAAGCTACAGCAATTTTAATGAAAACCCTAGCAAGAATTCAAGGAAATTTGCAAGCCGATTCTAAAACTAATATGGAAGAATAAAGAACCAAGAATGGCCAAGACTAGAAGAGGAATAAGGAAAGGGTATGTATTCCCTTATAAAGCCATAATAATTAAGAAGTTATATGTACATAGTATTGGGAAACCATAAAATCTGGAAACACATGTATACAGAAGGGACATAGATGTCATTACAAACTGAAGGGAAAATAAAGACTATTCAACAAAAAGTGCAAGTTAAAAGAATACTTTCATAATATGTAGGAGCTGCTGGGCTCAAAGTTTAGCAACATGTGCACGGGCACACACACAATGCAGGTTAACAGGTGGATTACATGACAAAAAAATGAATCAAAACCCTTTCTCATGCCACACACGGAATTCCAGAGGGACTAAAGTTCATGTGAAAAAGCATCACATTCATGTCCTAAGCATAAAAATATAAGAATGTAATTTTGATATTAGAGCAGAGAAGAATTTAGGGCATGAAATGCACAAATCATAGAATAAATTAGTATTATAATACAAAAAAACGCATCAAAAGATATTCATTCATAGCACCCCATCATGGTGCCCACCCACAAGAATGGAATCCTAATTAGAATAAGATATCCTATGCTTGTATGATTTCAAATAATTTCTATTGTCATGTATAAATAAGAGGAACCAATAAGTTTTATAAAAGTGATGAGTCAGACCAAGGAATAGGAAAGACATATGTACAAGGTACATAACCGTAAAGAAATGGTATCTGCTACATAGGAAGCACCCAAATCATTAAGAATGGATCCAACCACCCAGTAGGGAACTCAACATGAATGAGAAGGTCAAAACTCCTAAATGACCAATAAAACTGTTAAAAGACACCCAATTTCATTAGCAGATGAAAATGCACGCTAAACCCTAAAAAAACATTTTCGTCACAGATGTGGTCTATCTCAGAGCCTGGAGCCTTCAATAAAGGCACCCAAGATCATTCCTCCAACTAGCAGCCGAAATTGCCAACTCTCCTTTGGGAAAACGTCAATTAGGACTTTCTCCCAACATCAACAAACTGGACTAAAAAAATCTCCCATATTCCAGGATGTTTTGTCACACACTTTGAATGTGTCTCAACCTCAAAATGATCTAACAAAACCGAATGGCATTTCTTCCAAGCTGATAGAAATACATCCCTCAGAGAAGAGAGCAGCCATGTTGCCTGCTCAGTGTAACTGGATCTGTGCATCTCATTGGCCCATCCTGGAAAGTCCTAGACACTTACAGTAGGTAGGGAAAGGGGTGCAGAGGAGGAGAAGTAGAGCTGGGTATAGCTTACTTGGAGCAGTCTTCACAAACAATATTCCCAGTAGTCTCCTTGATAGTTCGCTCAGAGACAAATGCTGGATATTCAGTATCACAAGGCTCCAAGGTCTGTTTTAATTTCTGGGCTGTAAAGGAGAAGGGGAAACGGGAAAAAAAAATTAAGAATGCAATGAACAGACTCAATATTGTGACTGGTAGCCCACAGCAATTCAGAAGGCAGTTCCGTCTCTGCTGCTCTGTGATTTTTCTAGGCACAGCATAATGCATTATTTTCTAATTAGTCAGGCGATTTCATCTGCCAAGCAACTCTATAAGCTATAATTCCTCAAGCCGTTGTGTTGGCTTGATCAGCTATCATTTATGCATCCCAAGAATTCTACTTACTGGGACAGCATCACTCCCTGGGTCTCTGACCTCAGACTCAAACTTAGCAACACCACATATGCAGATCTGAACAAATATATAAAATGTAAGTTATACCATATTATTTAGGGTGAGACAAAGGTCATGATACAATTGCATGGCTTTACTATAGAAAGAAAATTGAAATATGAAATAGTAAAATATGTAATGTCTTTGAAGCGCAGCCACGAACCAAATCCTACTATTATGAAGTCCCCCGTCCAATAATATACCATGTCAATTTTAAAGTAATAAATAGCCCTGGTACATGGATGAGCACATAGGAGGCGTTCTGTAAAGGTTTGATGGCTGATTGAATTATTTAGACAAATTATATCCAGTGGACAAGATCCAAACTCTTAAGTCTTGGTTTTTCTTATTTGTAAACTGGAGATAATAAAATTCTCTCTGAGGCTGAGGTCAGAAGTAAATCAAACAATACATGTTAAGTTTGTAATACAGCACCTTGAACTTAAGTGCTAAGTAAATGTCATGATAATAACAAGACAAAGATACGCATTCTAATGAAGTCATTGTGACATTCAAACAATGTCAATTGATACCATAGCATAGTGGTTAAGAGTGATAGCTCTTGCATAAAAGGTTATGAGAACAAATCCCTGCTCTGCTGCTTTTTAGGAAATCTTCAGTATTCTCATCTGTAAAATGGGGATGCTAGTGTCTGGAAATGTCATTGGAGGTCTAGCCATCAGCATTTTTCCAAATAGAATTCTTGTAGGTCTCCAATAACCAGTCTTTGTACAAAGTTTTTGGCTGGTGCATACACAGAAAAAAGGATTTATTTGCAATTCCAGATCTCAATATGATTTTAACAAAGCAGTATGCAGAATACAACATCTCAAGTTATATTCCAAGTGCACCTGGTGGATGTCAGAACCACTGTAGACTGTCCACTTGGGCTGCTACAGACTCAGAGCCATCCATGTGATGGCCTGTAAAACCACTAGTCACCACCAATTAGATAACTGGTTGATCAGGAAACTGTTCCGCCTCCTTGTTCTATTGAGTGTATGGTGCTGGTGACTGCTACTATCCTGAAGGACAACAAGTCCCAGACACCATTTCCCTATGCCCTGCAGTGCTGGCCCAGTGAAGGGTCACTAAATGCTTGCTGAACATCCTCACAGGATTGTTTCTTACAATAGGCTTTTTTCACAGAGCTTTGCTTAATGTAAGGAAATTGTTTGGAGCTCACGCACCGTACATTGTAAATTTTCGCAAGAGAAGTAGACTTATTCAGCTGCTTCGTCCAAGATGTGTGATTTCAGGAGCCGATCACCAACATGAAAAGGAGATGCCTATAGCAACCTTACAGGCTCATTCTAAGGAATAAGTATGTATCATTCTTATAAAATGAGACTCACCCACTTTGACACACAGCCTTCTTGAAATGCTAGTCATTAGCAAGTATTACCCTCTCCATGCCAGAAGCTGGGATAATTGTGTAGTAGCTAAGGGCACAGACTCCAGGGGTTGTGAATCCTGCCACTGCTGTGCAGCACCAAGCAGATTTTTTTTTGTAGATGGAAACAATACATTTTATTTATTTTATGTGGTGCTGAGGATCAAACCTAGTGCCTCACACATGCCAGACGAGTGCACTACCACTAAGCCACAACCCCAGCCCCCCCAAGCAGAGTTTTTAAAACTTTCTATACCTTAGTGCCATCATCTATAAAATGGGAATAAGAGCATTTATTAACATGATTGTTTGCAAACCAGAGTGCTGGGAGCCATTAGCCAAGTAGGTATGACAATTTCCTTGCCAGCGTACCCCATGTTGCTGACATGTTGCAGCAACATTGAATGTAGGTGACCTTGCTCAAGGACCAAGGCAGATTAGGGTGTTCCCGGTTTAAGATAATCGTGTTTAGGGCGTTCCCAGTTTAGGTTCCAGGTTTAAGGTTTAAGATTATTCCTCCTGGGAATAGGGCGTATCCTGCTGCCTGAGTTCCCCTTGAGTTCTCACGGGATTCACACAGTATATTTTGGGAGACAGAAGCCCAGTGAGTGTGGATTTGGGCAGAGAACGTGGATTTGGGCAGAGAACGTGGATTTCCCCAGAACGTGATTGTAGACGGCTGGTGCGAGTTCGGGAATAAAGAGTTGCTGTTTGAATCTACAAGCTGTGTGGTGGCTCGTGATTGTGTGCCCAGCCAGACTGCGGCACCAGAGAATACAGGGAAAGCAGATAGCACATCACAAATGCTATTGTAGCGATACCAGACTTCAAACTATACTACAGAGCAATAGTAACAAAAACAGCATGGTACTGGTACCAAAACAGGCGGGTGGACCAATGGTACAGAATAGAGGACACAGAAACCAATCCACAAAACTACAACTATCTTATATTTGATAAAGGGGCTAAAAGCATGCAATGGAGGAAGGATAGCATCTTCAACAAATGGTGCTGGGAAAACTGGAAATCCATATGCAACAAAATGAAACTGAATCCCTTTCTCTCGCCATGCACAAAAGTTAACTCAAAATGGATCAAGGAGCTTGATATCAAATCAGAGACACGGTGTCTGATAGAAGAAAAAGTTGGCTACGATCTACATACTGTGGGGTCGGGCTCCAAATTCCTCAATAGGACACCCATAGCACAAGAGTTAATAACTAGAATCAACAAATGGGACTTACTCGAACTAAAAAGTTTTTTCTCAGCAAAAGAAACAATAAGAGAGGTAAATAGGGAGCCTACATCCTGGGAACAAATATTTACTCCTCACACTTCAGATAGAGCCTTAATATCCAGAGTATACAAAGAACTCAAAAAACTAGACAGTAAGATAACAAATAACCCAATCAACAAATGGGCCAAGGACCTGAACAGACACTTCTGAGAGGAGGACATACAATCAATCAACAAGTACATGAAAAAATGCTCACCATCTCTAGCAGTCAGAGAAATGCAAATCAAAACCACCCTAAGATACCATCTCACTCCAGTAAGATTGGCAGCCATTATGAAGTCAAACAACAACAAGTGCTGGCGAGGATGTGGGGAAAAGCGTACACTTGTACATTGCTGGTGGGACTGCAAATTGGTGCAGCCAATTTGGAAAGCAGTATGGAGATTTCTTGGAAAGCTGGGAATGGAACCACCATTTGACCCAGCTATTCCCCTTCTCGGTCTATTCCCTAAAGACCTAAAAAAAGCATGCTACAGGGACACTGCTACATCGATGTTCATAGCAGCACAATTCACAATAGCAAGACTGTGGAACCAACCTAGATGCCCTTCAATAGACGAATGGATAAAAAAATGTGGCATTTATACACAATGGAGTATTACTCTGCGTTAAAAAATGACAAAATCATAGAATTTGCAGGGAAATGGATGGTATTAGAGCAGATTATGCTAAGTGAAGCTAGCCAATCCCTAAAAAACAAATGCCAAATGTCTTCTTTGATATAAGGAGAGTAACTAAGAACAGAGTAGGGACAAAGAGCATGAGAAGAAGATTAGCATTAAACAGGGATGAGAGGTGGGAGGGAAAGGGAGAGTGAAGGGAAATTGCATGGAAATGGAAGGAGACCCTCAGGGTTATACAAAATTACATACAAGAGGAAGTGAGGGGAAAGGGAAAAATAATACAAGGGGGAGAAATGAATGACAGTACAGGGGGTAGAGAGAGAAGAGGGGAGGGGAGGGGAGGGGGGATAGCAGAGGATAGGAAAGGCAGAATACAACAGACACTAGTATGGCAATATGTAAAAACGTGGATGTGTAACTGATGTGATTCTGCAATCTGTATACGGGGTAAAAATGGGAGTTCATAACCCACTTGAATCAAAGTGTGAAATATGATATCAAGAACTATGTAATGTTTTGAACAACCAACAATAAAAATTTAAAAAAAAAGAGTATGTGCTTCATGGAAACATGCTCCTAAAGCAAAACTAATAACTGCAAATGCCCTTTAGAATGGTGGGGGACCCAAAGCCTGGTATGCATGCAAACAGGTCTGTGAAAATGGTTAAGTGAAATAGTCGTTTTGATGGTTGACACCTTTCTTAAAAGGTTTTATTAGCTTATTATTTCTTATACTCAAGCTAGTCAAAATTTTGGTTCCAACCTTTCTGAGCCCCCTTTATGGTTAGACATTTCAAGCAGGTGGTGCCTCCCCATTCCATTGGGGGTACAGTTCTGGTGGCTGCTACTCTTCTGAGGGTAACAAGTCCCAGACAAGTCTCCCTGTGCCCTTGCAGAGCTGGCCCACTGAAATGTCTTTAAATGTTTGCTGAACATGCTGATGATTTTCCTGAATGGGCTTTTTCAAGCCATAAAATGGACAAAGAAAATGTAAGAATATCAGTCCCATGTGACAAGCAGCCTGCCTTTCAGATGAAAAGTGATGGGACTTTCTACAGCCCAGGTCCATGTCACCACACAGAAGTTCTAGGTGGGAACCTCATTTTTTCTCAGTTCTTTCTTCAATGCCCCCATTTCATGGAGAGTGCCATCGCTGGATACTAGGGTTCCCCCCACCTTCTTTCTTAAGACCACCTTTAACTTTCATTTCTTTTATTTATTCTCCTCACCTTCCAATTAAGGGAAGCCAAATACCAACTTCATAATATTTGTCTATGATTGGATAATATTTTCTTTTCAGTTCATTCTAAATATGAACTTCTCTGTCAAAATATTCTGACTTTTAATTTAGGGTGCTTCCTTTTTAAAGTCTTTGATATTTCTAAAAATTTAAAGTATTTTAACTTTAGTTAAAATAATGGGAGGGAAGGGGTGTTATCATATGACTACATGACCCAGGTGATTCTACATGAAGAATGAGAAATTATACTCCATTTATGTATGATGTGTCAAAATGCATTCTATGTATAATTAGAATGAATTTAAACATAAAAAATATGGGGAAAAAAATGAAGTGAAGATTAAGTACACCATAAAATAAATTACAAGTGCACACGGCACCCGTATGCCAATGGCTTAGAAACACCTCATAATATCTTAAATTTATTCTAAAGTTGCTCTGTGCTGGATATTGTTCTGCTTTGTATGTATTAATTAATTAAACAGTAAAACATGGCAAAATTTTAAAAATAAACTGAGTTCAACAATTTTTATCTCTGCTTATAGATTGTAAATGGAGGCAAGACAACTAGACTAAATTGCCCAAGTTTACCCAGTAAGTATGTGGCAGAGCTAGAACTTAAACTTAGTCTGGCTGCAGCACGTACTCCTTGCACTGCTTTGTGAAGCCAGTGAAAGAAAGGACCTTGGGGGCAGTCAGAGATAGGCAGCATACATGATTTAAATAAGCCTGGTAATTTCACTATCTCTCATCCTAATTGTCTGGGCCCAGTTACAATGGAATGATTCCAACACACTCAGTGACAAAGCCTATTTGTCTCCAATTCTTTTTGGAGATTAAATTTTTTGTCCTTTGACAATTGTAGGGTACCCATACTGATGTGGTGATAAACTGTTGAATCTGTTTGCAGCATGGACTACAGATTGGCTAACAATTATTTGAATGTGCTTTTGGAACTGTGCAAGTTATCATATAAAACCATGCCCACATTTAATCTAAATAACACAAACCTCTTTTTGCCTAGAGTACTATGGAAAACACAACACCTCTTTGCCAGGCACTACAGCTTATTCATCTGTGGAATTTCAAACCAATAACCAAGGCTGCCAGCCATCTATTGGGTACCATTTTCACTCTCTGCATTGAAAACTCATACCTAAGGATCACAGTGCTCAGAGAGGGTAGTTACTTCTTTTCCCAGAATGGTCCACTGAGGTTTGGAAACCACACACAGCCTATTTCAAGTCCCAGAGAGCAACTCACCATGATCATCATTTAACATTTTTCTTCTCAGTGCTGGGGATGGAACCCAGGGCCTCACGCATGCTAGGTTAAGGCTCTACCACTGAGCTACACCCCCAATCCACCACCATTTACTTAACTGCCAATGCCTTCAACAGCCATTACTCACTAAGCACTTACTACACGCCAAAGACTATGCTAGCCCATTTGTATGAATGAATCCTCATCACTACAGAGTGAGGAAGACTCTGCTGCTATCCCATTTTGCAGATGAAAAAAATTCAAGCTCAGAGAAATTAAGGTGCTCACCAAAGTCACAATGCCTTGCATGGCAGACTCCAGCTGTAAGCCTGAGCCGTCAACTCCTAGAGCCAACTCTTTGCCATCACACTCCTGTCTCCCACCCCTGTATGGCTATGTATCTAAAGATGACCTACTACTCACTCCCACTGAAGCATCCAATAGAACATCCACACAATTGAATTTCTTTAATTTTCCCTTAGCAACAAATGTCCCCCGATGAGAACAACTGACTCGGGTTCGCAGTAATTATGTGCCCACAATCGGGAATGAATAGATTTGCCATTTGAATAAGCCTTCCTCTTCTTTTGTCTCTGTGAATGCATCGTCATTCATAACTGGGTGCCAGCAAGCCCCATTCTTTGTACAACTTCACCCAAATGATACCTTTGTGATAATCAAGCAGAAATGTGCTTCCACAGTCCCCTTCATTAAGGAAATGAAGCAGATAAACAGTATAATCATGGATTCTATTTTTAGCCAAGGCAAAGATGTATGTCTCAGCTCGGGGTCTTTATCTAGTGAAAGAATGGGGAATTTAGAAGGAAGAAATCATGCAAGTCAATATCGTTAGTGCACCTGAAACCTCTCCCTACACTGGGTTTAGGATTTATGTCTACTTTGAATAAGATATTCTGATAGCAGCCTTGCAGATGCATAAACTGATATCTGTGCCTAGCAGAGGTCTATGGGACTGAAGAGTCAAATCATGTGCAGTACTTGGCTCATCCCTGGGCTCAAAGGAGGGAAGATGTGACTCTCATTATCCAGGTTGCAGGGTTGGCTTAGGTCCCAGTCCCCTAGGTATCTGTCATTTATGTATTCATCTGTATAACTTAGGTGTTTCAGAAAGGTTTGGTGATAAATTCTAGCAGTGTCCACATCTCAGGTATGTTGAAGGGGTCTGAAGGTAATTTGAAAGGTATTGCCAGCTCTGGAAAGGCTCATGCACTCTGTATCCCATATGACAGTCATGTCATTACTAGATAAGGTCTTTCTAGTCTATGGGAAGAAGGTCTCATGGTCTGGTAGTGAAGTAAGATGATCTGTTAAGGGTCTTATTTAAAAGTTTCCCAAAGATAGAAAAAAAAAAAAAGAAGAACTAAAACATCCCATTATTCCTCTTAACACCACCTCTCTCATCTTTTTTTCCCCAAATTATGGGCAATTTTAAACAAAGGCACATTCATACTATAGGTAAAAATTCGAGAAATGGGAATCATCCTAACTCATTTGGACTCTCCGTATTTGCTAAACTAATGACTGACCCCATTTTAACATCACATTCTCCTTCCTACCACCATTAGACAACTTTTTGATGTATACACAGTTTTGATCCTTGGTTTTTGTTATATTACTTAATTTTGTGACTTTTGGGGGAAAGGTACAGGGGAACAGGGTCTTATTTTATCCAGGTTGGCCTTGAAATTCTGTGTTCAAATCATCCACTTGCCTCAGTCTCCTAATTATCTGGGACTACAGGTGAGCATTATGGTGCCTAGCTACATAAGCATTTTACTTAAAAGAAGTTTGTAGCCTGGGTGCAGTGGCACACACCTGTTATCCCAGCAGCTGGGGAGACCAAGACAGGAGGATCCCAAGTTCAAAGCCAGCCTCAGCAACTTAGTGAGGCCCTAAGCAACTTAGCAAGGCCTTATCTCAAAATACAAAAGGGGGGGGGGGGAAAGGGCCTAGGGATGTAGCTCAGTGGTTAAGCACCCCTGGGTTTTCTCCCCCTGCCCCCCCCCCCACAAAAAAAAAAAGAAGTTTGCAGAAATGGCACAATGTGTCTTTCTGTGGATGGACTGTAATTTATTTTAAAATACCCTTACTGTTAAATTTTAAAGAATTAGGGGCTGGGGTTGTGGCTCAATGTTAACGTGCTTGCCCAGCATGCGTGAAGTACTGAGTTTGATTCTCAGCACCACATACAAATAAATAAAGGTCCATCAACAACTAAAAATATATATATATATATTTTAAAAACAAAGAATTACCATCACTTGCAATCAAATTTCCTGTTGTTGATCATCCTATCATAGGAATGTTGGTTACTAACCCATTTCCTTAGACTAAATTCCTAGAAGTGGGATTATGGGAACTTAGTGCTTTCAAACTGGCACCAGCCCAGCAGGGAGAGGCAAGGGACTTCAAGGGTCATCCCTGGCACAAAAAAGATGTGAGGGTCGTCTTTAATAGCAAAGATTAAGTACCCACTATGCACAGCTTGTTGCAGAGTGCTGGTTTTATAGATAATCATCTATCAGAAATTGCAAGTATCATATTATATTCCAGTTACTGTGGTCTACCTACATGATTTTTTCCTTCATCTTTCATTGATTTTATTTTTTTTAAATACACAATAGTGGAATGCATTACAATTCTTATTACACATATAGAGCACAATTTTCATATCTATGTATATAAATTATGTTCACTCCAATTCATGCCTTTATACATGTACTTTGTTTATTTTGCATTACAATTCTTAATACACATATATACCACTTATTAAATACACAATTTGCATGTTCCCCCAAAATCAATGTTATTCTTCCCATTGTGCTTACTATGAAACAATTGAGCCTTGAGATCAGGTAATTTGCCAAAGGCCAGCCTCTATCTTTGCAAGCCTAACTCTACAGGGCATGCCTTCAGAAGGTCTCTATTGACTACTACCCAAATCAAAGGCTTTTTTTTTTTTTTTTTTTTTTTTTAAGCAGGGAGAATATTGCAATGATATTGAAGTTTGATGAGGGTAGTGATAAAAATAGTATGGTTATCAATTCATTCAGCCTGGGACACAGGCGATGGATCTATCTCCCTTGGATTTTGGTCCCATCTACAAGCTTTCTGAAAATTTTACCTGTGCAATGTGTGACTTGGAAAGGTCCAAGCCCAGGCAGCATGAAGCCTGTGGAATTTTGTGAACAAATGGACAGTGCAGCATTGAGCACAAAGAATGGTTTTTTGCTGCCAGCTGAAAAAATTATCACTTTGTCCCAGGTAGTTTCATATGAGCCAGCCTGTCCCTGATGAAAAGTAACCAGTGAATCCAGGGTTTATCACTCTGCCCAGGAAATAGAAACCACCTGTGGCTTACCTTTAGCTGTCATATCCGAATGCCACCAACTGCAGAGGTTAAATTCCACCAGAAACCTAGGCAGATGGAGGAAAAGCCCAGTGTTACTTGGTCACTGGTCCTCTGATTACAACAGTGACATTCTGGTGTTGTCATTGCTTATATATAACATTGCTTACCTCATTTGAAAGAATACCACCACACTTGGGAGACATACAGGGCTGATGGAATGCCCACTGCATTTCCACCTGGCTCTTACTATGAAAGGCTACTTTATCCTCAGTGCCAGCCCAACCCTGAGGCAGGTTTACCTAGACACAAGACCTTCTAATTGAGAAATCCTGCTGTGTGGACAGCAATATTTGTCTGGTTATTATCAACTTATTATTCACTTTTCTTTCCACATTTTTATTGGTGCATTATAGTTGTACATAAATGGTGGGACTTGTTCATTTTGCATGCACACAGTATACCAATATAATTTGGTATTACTACTTAGTATTTCCCCTTTCTCTTCCCTTCCGTGATTCCTTTTCTCTATTGTACTGATTGATCTTCCTTTGATTTTCACCACCTAGTTTGATTCCACAATAAACAGTCAATTTTTAAAATGTCTATCCTGTCTAGATTCAGAAATATAAATATTCTCTACCCTGACTATGGTCTGCAGTAATGAAGGATGCTTTCAATATTTATACAGCAATTCGAACTTGTGTAACCAATGCCTGGGTATGGGGGCTGGGGTCCTTCTTGAAACTATGCCACAGTCCAACTTTAGAAAAAAAAAAAACAAAACTTGGACTACTATTAACGAATGGAAAAATAATATTAATCTTCCTCCAAATGAATAGAGATGGATCAAATCCAGTTATTTTTCAGGTTCATGGCTAACATCTCTTCCAGCTTCCATTCAAAATCCTATTAGCTGTTCGTGTGCTTTCTGTCTCTTATCAATATAGAGAACATATTGCCTATTTTAATTTATAAGCTTTGTTAAATTAATATAGGTTACATTAAAGCAAAAAAAAAAAAAAAAAAAGAAAGAAAGAAATGTCTACTTATTCAATCACAAGGAATCTACCTTAGCCTCACAGAATCAAAACCTTGGGCTGGGGAAAAGAGGAGTTGGTGTAACAGTCGATCTGGTTGACATGCTTATCCATGAAATTCTTCCTGTATGTGTGATAGTGTTCCAGTAATGTGTCCAATATCAGGTCTGGAAGTCAAATCCTTCATCTTCATACCATTTCAAGACTGACTAAAGTCACAAAAGCATCCTCCAAAGAGGATCATAATTTGGCAAGATAAACAATTAAATCACACCTGAGAAAAGCCCCAGCCCTGGTTGACGCCCACAGCAGCCCCCACTCCCACATGAATGGAGACACCCAAGTAGCAGTGGACAGCCACAGCACTGTGTTCTGACCACAGCCCACCCAGGCTGCATTAAAAACAGCCAGACATCCATGTTAAATTTAACAGTAACCACAATAAATAAATTCAGTTTGTGTACTGCAAGCTGTTACTCTGCTAAAAAATGACATAAGGGGCAAAAGGAGTGATCATGTATAACTTAATGAAAGGTGATTTTGGGGAGGTCTTGATATTCAATATTTTGAAGTGTTTGATGAAGCTATGTCAGTTTCGTGAATCTAATTATTGAAAGTGAAAATCCAATGAATGCACTTCATAAACCCCCAAAATAATACTTTTCTCCAAATTCAGCACGTTGTACTTACAAGACAAGTTCAGTCATTATCCATTTCACAGCAGAGAGGAAAGCATGATAAGGCTGAAAGGAAGAATTCGGTCCATTTAAAACAATATATCACAAAGTTTGGCGTTTAACTTCAGGCTTTACATAAAGACAATGTTATTCTTCCAGAGAGATTGATATGGTGTTAAACAGTGATGTTCTAGCTAAAGCAAGAAAATGGTTGGATACTATATCCCAAAACTAACATGCTAAAACTTTGAACTCCCCTGTAGCGAGATGTGATTTACAAGTAAAACAAACAGGGAATACAAGGGTTATCACTGGGAGGAAAGAGGAAGTTCAGGAAAGGATGCTTAAATCTTTACCCTCTGGAGGCTAATATTTCCCAGCCTAATGCTAAGGGGCTGAGGGCTGGAATCATAACTAATTTTAAATGGTAATTCACAGACCTCCCTTTTGGGAAGGTGCCTCTCCCTGTTCTCCATCACTGTCCGTCATTCATTGAAATCAGCACAAATTGCACACAATTGATTTTAATGCCTTCCATGAATTCTGTAGGATTTGAGCTGCCTTTTCTCACACTCACATATTTGGACTTGGAAAAAAAACATGATAACCATATAAACATGTGATTTTTATCCTTGCAGAAAATTCCTGTCACTTTATAAAAGAAGGCATTGACAGCCTAATCTTTATTTCAGAATATTTTAATTAAAAAAAGCAGTCGGATTGTTTACTCTGTGATATTTCCTATGTGGATAATTCAATTTCCTGAATTCTGGAAAATACCAAGTCTCCCCCTCAGTTGGTTCTTTGTACCTAGGTATGCTAGATATGCATATGCGAGTGGTGGGTGAACTTGAGAGACAGGCAGTGACATTGGCAAAGCCCGGGCCCCAGATGTCAGGTCCAGAAAAATCTCAGAACCTTTTGTGGTTGTCTGTAGGTATCACAGAATTAAAGTGCCTGCCAAATCTTGGTTTCTGAGGTGATTGCTACTTAATCCTACTTTCTGAGCACTTTAATTAGAAGAACTAGAACTGGGACTAGGGGAATTATCCAATTTTAAACAAGAACACAACACAGTTTTACTCCTCTAACTATTGTTGAAACTTTCCTATACCAGGCCAGAATGTAAATGAGAACAAAACTAAACAAAACACCACCCCCAGCCTACACACACACACACACACACCCCAAACCACCATCCCATTGAAGTTATTCCCAGCCCATCCATATTTCAGACTTTTGTGCATCTCTTGCTTTGATTTGACTGAGTGCTTCATCATTCCTGAAATAGAGGGCCTCTGAGACCTCAGGATTGGGGTCAGATATGTACTTTTAACTATTTCCTAAAACCAAATGCAACCTTGTAGCTTCATGTTTTGTTATTACATATTATGGCTGGGGGGTGGGGGCAGTGTGCAATCATCTTTCTTTCAAAAAGATCCAGATGGTCAGACCCTGGGACAATTCTGTATCTTTGTCCCTGCTGGGATGGGCTGAGTATTTCAGAGGGGAGAGGCTGAATAAAGGGATTAGGAAACCTTGGAGGTTTGGCACAGGGGCCAGTCACCCAGAGGCCAGGGGACAGACCCTCAAACATTCAGGCACTGGCTCAATAGAAGTCAACAAAGGGATTATGCAAATATGGGATTATAACATTTAAATGCACATTATCACTCAAAAGGATAACACCATGGCACTTTTAAGCCTAGGAAACCATACCTAGGGAAGACTTTATGTCTAAAAATATTCCTGTTAAGGCTAGGGAAGTTGGGTTTAGAGAGAGTCTCACACTAAAGAGCAACCTTTTTTGCTCCCCCTGAAAGACCAATTTCTAGTTGCCCCTCAGAAATTTTCCAGTTCTGCATCATTTCTTGCTCCCTCAGTAGAGAGAATTGTGTTAAATGTTTGTTTTTGTACATAATCCCCTTGTAAGAACTTAGGTCTTGAAGAGGAGAAGGTGTGCCTATTTTAAGACAGCCTTAAAATCTTGTATTTCAGACCAAATTTTGCATTAATTCTTGGTACTTAGAAAATCACCACATTGCAAGGATAACATTGATACATGTAGGTGGACTTATACAGAGGTAGACTCTTGTGTGTTTTTAGTAGTTAATGTCCAAACTTACATTGTCCACACATTGTAAAATTACATTTTTAAACAGAGTAAACTATAACAGTTCATATCTGGCTGTATTAGTATTGGGTTGACTGATCTGCAGTTGTGACATCCCCAGCTGAACCAACCCCAGGGAAGACAATAATAAGACAATACTTGGGGGTGGGGGGATCAGCAGCAGCATGACCAGGAGAGATGACCTGCCATTAACATCTGAATTTTATTTGCAAACCAAAGAGAAAATTTTTGTTGAGCAAGACCAAATCTTTTCTGTAAAAATGAGAATCATTTTTATATAGCTCCCCTTTGCTATCAAAAAAAGGTGCTACTGCATTCATCCAAAGACTCTGGACCAGTTTCTCATTCATATCACTGGATTTGGGTTTAAACAGGAGCAGGGATTTTTTTGTTTTAAATAATGCATCAAGTCAGGAAATAGCTTTAAACATCTATGGTTTTGAGGAGAGATCGACTCGATTACTCCAAAGATGGAGATATGTGCTCAGAGACATAAAAAACGTGCAGCTGTTCCAAGGGATCACATTGGACTTACATCCAGGAGGCCATGGGCTCCATCGCTGCTCTCCTTGTTGGCTCTACACATGGCTTGGTAGTCATAAAGCGTGATTCTACAGTAAAGAATGGAAAGGCACTTAGTTGTTAACAAAATGTGGGAGCCCAATGATGCTGTCTAATAGCAAGGTGAGCCGTCATTACTGTCAATTGTGACCATCATAATCAATGGGTGCCTAATAGAGAGTGAAAAATTGAGGAGCATAGCAGAGTCATTTATTGGAGAAAGTCGTGTTACCTCTTGTAACTTGCAGATCAAGGGGAAAGAAGGTATTGGGAAGGGCAGAGAAGATGAGAACCCTCCTATTTGGGTCTTAAAACTAGGATGGTTTGTGTGGACCAATGCATCCCAAAAGGAATTTGCTGTTCTGAACTTATTTAGGGTACTGGATGGAATCTACTTGACAAATGAAGGGGACCTTCCTGATCTCATCTAAGAAATGGCAGAACCAGGGTAGCTCAGGGGTAGAGCACTTGCCTAGCTTGTGTGAGGCACTAGGTTCAATTCTCAGCACCACATATAAATAAAGGTCAGTTGACAACCACAACTAAAAATATATATTTTAAACAAAAAGAAAAGAAAAGAAATAGCAGAACCATTGGTCTTTCTCCAGCATCAGGAAATAGGCCTGGACCAAGACAAGTCCTGCTCACTGGCAATTTGTGAGGAACTAGATGCACATTGAATGTCACCTTCATACCTGCCCCTAGAACTGCAGCCACCACCATAATAGTGAGTTTATTCTTACTTTTGAGTTTTTTTTTTTTTAATGAAGTGGACATTTCCAGGATCTAGTATAGCAACCAGCATGGAGAGGAAACTCGGTTTTCAAAGTGAATGCATGAATGATCAACCCGTTACACAAATCTTGAGTAGATGATATATAACTGAGACAGAAGTGGTCGATTGTAAAGCACAACAGGAAGACTTTCTTATCCAGACAATAAGTTAAGGGACATCGTAGATACAAGAGCCATCTACAGGCACCAAGTAGAAAAACTGGTCACATTTGACCAAACTGTGATAAGAGGCAGCTCCTCACCAGAATTCCTTGGGCAGCAAAGCCCAAGGGTGCACCAGAAACAATCTCCCTTCAAGGCCCCAAGGCCTCTCCTTAATCAAAAAATTTCTTCCCGTGTCTGGTTTGTTTTCCCGATGCGGATCAAGAAAGTAACTTTGCTTATGGAAACAGACCAAACCAGACAAGCAATTAGTCTCATCCCCATAAAAACAACAGCAATGCCCATCACTGTCACAGCCTTAACACTCTCCAGTTGCTAGATGGGCCACAGAATCAACTGTGGACAGAGTGAGCAACTTAAGTGGTCCCTGACTGAGCCCCTCTGCCACCATTCTGATGGTCACCCAGGGGGACTCCTTAGAGGTGCCTCTGCAAGGGCCACCCAACTCTGTTTCTTCAGCCAAAGCCAGGTGAGAGGAGCATGGGGCTGAGAGGACCGTGTACTGGGAGCCAGCAGTTATAGATGCAGGATGGTGTTGCAGTTAGAAGTTGATACTGCTGCCATGTTCTAGGGGTGCAATGCTGAGCAGGTAGGTTGCTTATCCTCTTCTGTGGTTTCACTTTTCTCACTTGTCAGATGAGTCAGAGAATTCTAAATACCAGGCTGTGAAGTATGCTGACCTCAGTAAGATACTGCAAAAAGCTTGATGTCATTCCTCCTCAGTTTGGGATCTTAAAGTTTCATTGTTTGCAAAGGCCCAAGAGAAGCCACATTTAAAATGCAAAAATCTGAAGTAACACCCTGTGCTCAAATCCTAACCCTTCATTGTTTTGTGACCCTTGGGTTCCTCCATTTCCCATCTGGGAAACGGTGAGAATAATGGTGGTCATGAGAACTCGGTGCTACATTTAGTCCTGTGCCTGGTACAGAGGATGCATTTAATAAAAGGCAGGCTGGCGGGGCGCGGGGGGCATGTCTGTAATACCAAGGGCTGGGGAGGCTGAGACAGAAGGATCGTGAGTTCAAAGCCTGCCTCAGCAGTGGCGAGGTGCAAGCAACTCAGTGAGACCCTGTCTCTAAAATACAAACTAGGGCTGGGGATGTGGCTTGGTGGGGATATGCTCCTGAGTTTAATCCCTGGTACCCAAATTAAATAAATAAAAATAAATAAACAAAAGGCAGACTGCAATTACTATCATTACTAAGGTTTTCATTGTTGCGATTAATTCATGGGATGATATTTAACACAATGGGAACCAACCCAGGTTTTACCCAGCTAACTGAGGGATGGAAAAGTCTATTTTCTTTGCTCATCAGCAAATGCAACAGAGCAAAATTCAGATTTGTCTCTACGAAGCACCCTCAGAAGCTGCAAAGGTTCACTAGGAAATGTGCAGGAACTTCTGTCTGTGGGCTTCTTAGTCAAAGACCATGATTAAAACCAACTGATATATGTAAGCAAAGTCTTCTGAGCACACCCTTACAAGATAAATTTCAAATCATCCTCATTTTACAGACAGGCAAACCAAGTCTCAGCTAGTCAAACTAACATGGCCAGGTACACATAGTTAACCAGGGGGAGAGCCAGAAGTACTTGGGACCAAGCTGAATCTGCATCACCTGCTTTCTATTCAGAATTTGGCTCTGGAAGATTCTTACAAATTCTTATCCAGACCTGTCCCCTATTCTAAGGTACGAATTGGAATGTTACAGGAAATTCTGCCCCAGAGAAGGAAGGGCTCACAACTTGTAACTCAAGCAAAGAGGCTGCTGGGTGCTCCTGTCAGGCTAAACACAAGACCACCCTGCCAGGATTGTTGTGTGCACGTTGCCATGGTAACCACCTGACAGAAGATGTCCGGAAACCCAGGATTCTCCTTGGATCATTTCCAAAAAGAACTAAATTGCTCTGGGGCAGTCCCAGGGCAGAGTTTCCATCTTTCATTTCCAAAAGAGGTTTTCTGACACTATTGCCACCAAGGAGGTTACAAAGCAAGCCCCCACTAGACAGGTTTAACTAGATGTTGCAGAAAGAGACTTCCAGATTATTACCCTTTGCGAAGTGATTTTGTTAGTTTTAAATAACTCCATTTTGTGGCTACCTGTATCCTGTTCAGCTGATTATAGTTAAAGAACATGATAATTACCTGCTTTCATTTGGCTCTAAAATAAGCCCCGAGAATCATGCCCAGCCCTAGTGTCGTGCAGTAGGAATTTATTCTCATTACAGATAGCATGTCTTAATCCCCATGACATCACCACCAGGCCACTTCAACTGTGGTCGGTCTGCTTGGGGAAACCTTATCATTAGCATCGCTGTGTTCCCCAGACAGATTTCTTTGAAACCTTGACAGAAGGCAGATTTGGTCTCTGAAGCAGCAGCCGTGAGCCGTACAAACAAAGCCTGGACAACCCTATATGCCCCTGTGTTGGGGAGAACTTTGGGCCACAAGTTCATGATATTGGGACTTGTTTATAATCATTTTGCTGATACTATTTTTTCCCCAACTAGACAAAAGTCACTTTTTTTCCCCCCAAAATTAGGCTGAGTTTTAAAGGCCTAAGCTCAACCATTTAAGCAGGCTAGCAACTGTGGGGACCAATATTTATTAAATACCTACTGTGTGCCATGAGGCTGGGTCATTTACCTGTAATGACTCATTGGATAATCTCACTTTAACAAATGATTAGCCTAAAGCCAATCTTAAAACAGAAGCACACACACCCAGAAGCAGGACAAGGGAGGCATTTGACATAAAGACCCACCCTTGGGACATAATTAAGCAATTGTGAATCTAAAAGCCTGAGAAGCCAAATGACTCACTGAGGTAGCATGTAAAAATATGTATTCTTTGAGGAGCTATAAAATATGTTCTCCAGGGGCATCTTTAACTCGAAAAATATAAGGGCCTACAGCAGGAACACAGGAAATTCTTAACAAAGGATAGTCTCCATGGGAAGTCCTAACTCTTACTTACATCTCAGAAAGCCAAAACTCTGGAAAGCACCACTTCGAACAGAGGACCGCATCTCTCGCACTTGTCTTGGTCGATACTTCCTCCCGTAGCAAACACCCCCACCCAAGAAAGCACTGTCCTCTCAGATCAGCCAGTACGGCCCAGGTGGGGAATTTACAGCATCCTGGCCCAGGTGCCTTTGATTCTTTTCAATGGAAATCAGTAAAAACTAGTTTAGTTGATGAGCCCCTATCACCCATCATTACTAGGGAATAAGCTTCATCTGGGTACCTAGGCCAAGCAGAGAGCCTATCAGCAACAAGCAACAAGGTCTTCAAATTGACAAATGCTGATGAATCAATAAGAAACAAAGCTGTAGTTGCTGGTCACATCAACATCTCACCCAGACAACAAGAATGTCAACAGAAACAAAGGATTATGTTCTACCAAAAGGAGATCTAGAGCAAACAAAGGAAAGGAACCAGGGGGAGGGAGGAGGTGAGGGGAAGGGAAATACCTGGGAGTGATTTGGGCCAAATTTTATTGTGTAACATTTTGTACATGTATGAATAAATAACAAATCCCACCATTAGGTACAGTCATGATACACCAAAAAAAAACAGAAAAAAAGAGATGATTCTTTTATGTCAGAAATGTTGACGTTATCTCCAATGTCAGGGGCATGGTGACATTAATAGGAGAAGAAACTAAGACTCAGTAAGGTGAGATCATGGCTCAAGGTTATTGCGATTCTAGACGGTAGAGAGGCTAGGTTGTCAACCCTGGTCTCTGGTACCCTCATTTAATTATTTTTTTTTTTTTTAGTGTTGGGGATCAAACTCAGGGCCTCACATATGCTAGACAAGTGCTGTACCACCGAACTACACCCCTGGTCCCTCCCATACTTTTAAAGCTGCACATCTAAACTGCTTCCCAGCTGTGGATTCCTGAGAGTTATTATGCTCCTGAAAGATCTCATGGGGATGGGGCCTCATCAGAAGAATCTGGAACATTCCTAGGCTATTCCTAGGCATTCCTAGTCTCAATTCCTAAGGCCGTTTGTGAGTATGCAGGTTGGCGTTTGTTTAAAACAGTGGTTCTCAATCATGGCTGCCCTGTAGAATCACAGGGAGAAAAAGTAAAATATATACTGGGGCATCACCTGTCCCTCCCAGGATTTCACTGCTCGGGGCTGAAGACCTGGTACTGATTAGTTTTTTCAGTTGCTCAAAGAATGCTAATGACAAGCAGGGCTGGAACCCTGGATTTTAGAGTGTGGTGCCCTCCGCTGGCATTTCCTCGTGGGTAGGTTTCTTCCCTCCCTCTTTAATTAGAAAGGTTTGGACATATTTAGGAGCAATTCTTTGACCCATCAAACAGATGGGTGCCACCTGAAGACCTCGAGGATGGGTGGAGCTTTCCATCATCCCAGAGAGCAGCCCTGATTTGGTAAACAAGTGTTGAGTGCTCCAGAACCCAGAGTGAATCATCAGAAGGAACATGACCCTGAGAGTCTAGTCACCTGCCAGTATCACAACAGTCCCTGTCCCACTCAAAGCACTCTGCTGGCCTCCTTATCTGCTTCCCTCTGGATCACATTCATTGGTGTCCAGAAAAACTGTGAACCTAAATGTTGGCTCATGTGCCTCTTCACCTGGCTCTTCCATTGAAATTTACCTTTCCTCTTGAAACTGAAGGGGAAAATGGAATCACAGTTAATCCCACAGAGAAAATATCAAATTTCCTTTGCCTCTTTAACTAGGCAATAGAAGGAAGCAGAAGAAAATAGCTGAATTCTGCTTTGGGAATGAGTTAATGGGAAACTCAGGAAATGGGGAATGGGGATGCTAGGGAAGCATCCTTGGGCTCAGCCACATTCATGAAGCCACATCTATACTTCATGACAACTACACCACAATTATGTGCTGTCTTTAGCACACTTCAGGCACGTCACTGAGGGGTAGTAATCATCAGTGCCTGGGAGTGTTGGTGTTTCTCAGTGGGCATGGTGGTGCTTCTGAGCTCAGGCAGCACTTGGACAAGTGACTTAGATGGTATCTATAACCATTTGTGTTCGAGACTGCAGTGGGTATGCAGGTTGTTGGGGAGACTAGAAGCTGTGAACACAGCCCCATCTCTTGAGGATTTCTGAAATGGGTATCACAAGAAAGCAGGTTTGATATTTAGAGGAGAGTGGGGCAGGCAGGATGTTGTAGAGACTCTAGCAGCCTCCCAATATCTGTTCTTCTCTTCTGGCAAGCAGAATCCTGACTTTTAAATATGTACCTTGCTTGGGTTTCTTTGTAGGAGATGAAGCAGTGATTAAGCATAAGGATTTTAAGAGTCTATTTAATAAATTTACAAATTTATTAAAATAAATTTTCATCAATAAATTTGATGTTTAGTCTTTTGGATCTCTTTGAATCCTCCTTCTGCCAGCCAGGATTGCAGAGATGATGGCTCTAGCCCAGTAGCTATCTTGGACTATTAAGTAACCTTGAGTTTAAAAGCCCGCTTGGAGGAAGATAGGAGGAAAAAAAAGTTGTGGCCCTGGGTCTGTGAGGATTAAGAGAAATCTCCCAAGTTAGTATTTTCAAACTTCTTTCTCATAAGAATAGGACTCCTATATTCTTGAAGCTCTTGTTATTTTGGATTTTTTTTTTTTTTTTTGCTCATAGCAGAAACAATTCCTGATATATCAGACTCCAAATTTGATCGAAAGATTCTCTCTTGAGGCAGTACATGCTTGAATGTGAAGAAATACCTCTACAGAAAATTTGTTTTGGGGGGGAGGGTGGTACGAGGGATTGCACTCAGGGGCACTGGAGCACTGAACCACACCCCCAGCCCTATTTTGTATTTAGATACAGGGTCTCACTGAGTTGCTTAGCACCTGGCTGTTGCTGAGGCTGGTTTTGAGCTCGTGATCCTCCTGCCTGAGGCTCCCAAGTGGCTGGGATTACAGGCGCACACCTGGAAGAAAATATTTTTGTCTGCTCCAACCATGGAAACAGATCCGTGGTGATAAAGAGAATATGCTCCGGAATCCAAGAGACACGAGTTCCAAATTCCACCCTCCTTACTCAGTCCTATGGAGGGACCCTGACAGGGTATCAAAATGCTTGGAGCCCCCCAGTTCAGTTCCTGTTTTGCCAAATGGAAATAATGATAATAGTTACTTCATAGAGTGGTTGTGGGGATTCATTAGGGTAATGCATGGTAGCTGCCTGGAATCGGGCCTTCCCTGTGGTTAGTATTGAATAAATGAACAGCCCTGCCATCATGATGGAGAGGAGGGCAGCCTTTGGGATGGCTGTAATCAGAATTCTCCAGCAGGAGCTTTAGGGTTTTACTGAGTGTTCCATTGGAATCTCCGTGTCTCTGCATTCCAGAAAGTTTGGCCCCGAAACATACTTGTCCAAGCCAATCCGTCTCCTTGTTCCCTTCAACGCCACCTCTGACAAAGCATACTTCTGTAGAAACAGTCAGGTCAACAGGAAGCCATTACAGTCATTACATGAGCTGCTGGGTATTAGACTGGGGTGGGGCGGTCGGCATTAAAGGAGAGCAGCCCTCCAAACATAACAGGCTTCTCCTTTAACACTCTCTAGACTCCAAGGCCAGGGCATTTGCTGAAATGTAATGTGATTACTCAAGACAGGAAAGCTCCCAGTCCCACCACAGAGACCAGGGTAGAAATGGTCCAAGTCTTGAATTCTACCTGGATGTGTCACCTTTGAGAAAGGTAATGTAAGCAGCAGAAGGATGTGCCACAAGGAACTTCACACAAGCCAGCCCTATTAATGAACATGTGGGGCAGGGTGACGAGGACATTTTCCAGGCCCCTCAGGGAAAATATGGATGGCCTTGGAGGGGTGAAAGACCAGGCATGTTGCACCAACTCAAAGCAAAGCTCAAAACCAAAACACACATAGGCACAAGTGACAATTACAGGGCGGGGGTGGGGGGGGTGGGGGGGGGAGGGGACAGTAGCCAAAAGACAGAGGTACTGTTCATAGCCCCAGAGCAAAAACAAATTTTTAGCGATCAGTCCATTTCCCTGCAACCCACATTGGCCAGGTGTGCTCAGTTGGTCTTTCTGTCCTCATGCATAATTAATTATACAAAAGAATAAAGGAAGACCCTTTGGCCTTCCCAGAAACCACAAGAACAACCCAGGGCAAACCCTCAAGTTCTGGGTATTTGATAAAAGCAATAGCATTCTTTGATCCTTTGTGAGGATTTATTTCTTTGCCTGTTTTCTGAAGGCCGTTGACCTTTGTTGGGCGCCATATTGAACTCATTTCCAAGTTCTATCAACTTGGCTCAGAGGTCCTAAAAGCCATGCTTGTCCTTCTCATCTAACAACTGGAACTTTCTATCCAAACTGGGAGCCTGACTCAGTGGAACTCAGGTGGTGTCCTGTTGCTTAAAGGTGGGAAGGGTAGAGATGATGTAGGAAGAGGGTGGGAGATCCACTGGTTTTCCAGAAGTCTGCTGAGCACTGTGCTCTAGCAGGATACCCTTCCTGAGACAGAAAGTGAGAACTGTTCTCGCTGTTTATAAACCTGTTGTGTTCTAATATAGGTGGTGCCAGAGAATGCCCCTGGGTCTCCAGGAAGGTAAACCATCTCCCAGGGGTGGTTCCCCTCCCACCATCTCCTAAGGGAGGAGGCAAGTGCTGGAAGATAATCCAAAATGCAAATCTCAGCAGGATGGGCTGGGGGCCCTTCTGACTTGAAGGGGATCAGGTCAATTTTGTCTGCTTGAAAGTCTAAAAAGAAGATGGAGAACAGAGGAAACAGAAGGAGATAGACATCCAGGGTCAGAGACTTGTCATGCATGAGCCCCCAGTTTTTGACCCAGCATGTCAGCTGATTGTGTCTTGCAAAGATTCTCCCCTGTGCTCACACTTGGAGGTACCCTCCTTGTGCTTAGGAGGAGAGGCCACAGCATGCATGTACCCCCAAGATGGGGACACCAAAGATACATATGCTTCCATCTGACCCGTACTTGCCAAGTACATGAATATATTTTGGTCTTATTTTGCTATAGAAAAAATTAAAAGATAGTGAGTTGAAGTTGCCCCAGTAACTCCTAAGGGGACAGCAGCTAGACTGGAACCTAAAGTGCTTTTAACTTACTTTTTCTTGATGCTGGCTGCATTTGAGAATGACATGGAAGCTTTTAAAGTGTACCAATGCCTAGGCTCCATCCCCACACCCATTTAAATCTTCCTGGGGTACAGCCTGAGCACAGGTGTGTTTTATTTAATTAATATATTTAGTAGGTAGGCATGTGGTACTGGGAATTGAAACCATGAGAGCTCTACGACTGAGCGACATCCCCAGCCCTTTTTAATTTTTATTTTGAGGTAAGGTCTAGCTAAGTTGCCCAGGCTGGACTTGAACTTGTAATCCTCCTGTCTAAAGACTCCCGAGTAGCTGGCATTACAGGGATGCAGCACCGCACATGTGTATTTTAATCCCCCTCTAGGAGATGCCAATGCAGATGCCCAATAGAGTCCAGACCCACTTGTCAATCCAGATGGTAATCTGTAACTTTGGGGCCGTAACCATTTTCTGGATCATTAGTGATAAAACAGGGGGGAAAGGGAACCAAAAGGTCTCAGACATCTATAATCTTTATCCACAAATCTTATCTCCTGTTTACAATAATTTCTCAATTTGAAAATAATTTTTACATATTTTATAGACAATTCTCAGGTCTCTATTTCAGTGAAGAAGTAACTTGGAATCAGAGAGGCTGAGAAATCTGTCTGAACCCATATGGTTGCAAATCTGATGCTTAACCTGACTTTTATTTCAAAACCAGAGTAGGACAGAGGCCCAGCAGGAACCTCCATCACTTCCCTGTGACTGGCTGCAATTGTTTCCTCTTCTCCTCGGAGTGTCTGATGATACTGACTTTGCATCATGGGGAGTTAAGGTTGGGGAACAAATGGATCCTAATAAAAGGATTTGGAAATAGGATTTTCTTTCCAGATCTTCAAGAGGGACAATGTCACATTCAATGTCATAGAGTGTGGATTCTGAAAATAAAAATAAGTAATAAGTAAATAAATAAATTCAAGAATTTTCCTAGACATGAACAGGAGTGAAAAAGGAAAGTAGTTAGTAGCAAAAACCCTTAGTGAGTCACTACTCAGGGAATCTGCTTTCAGTGATAAAAATGAAGAAGATTCTTTATTTAGTACACACAAAGCTGACCAAATGAGAAAAGAAGTGAAGTTGGGGGCCAGGGCGTGGGGGTGGTGATGTTGGTTAATAATTTGTCAACTTTAAGGAAAAGAAAATCTGAGCAATCTTCTCACTCGGTGGGCCTCCCTTCTGGAAATTCTGCTACCCAGATCAGATGCTGCTGAACCAACATCTTCCTCAGCCCTCTGTCACCTGTCACACACAGCTGAAGGATCTCTCCACATCCAGGGCTTAACTGTACATCACACTAGAAAAGGGCAGGAGTTGCAAACTTCCATGTTCCAACTGCAGGATACTGGAGTCCAGTTCTGCTATGCAGAGATTTAGGGCGAGATCTTTCTAAGCCTTATTATTTCTGTTTGCAAAATGGGTACATTTATGTAGTCTGTTCATACCCAAGACTGGCTTTGGAGGGTGTGGCCTATACTTAAAAGAGCCCCTGTTGGTTTAATGTTCTGCTGTCAGTGTCTTGGAATTCTTGAGACTCTCTGAGCAAAGAGAGTCTCAAGATTGTTGGTATACCTATAAGAGTAGGCCTGTGCTCACCTCCTTGGGTCCTGCAATTCAGCCGCCTGGCATGTGGTCAGGGGAAGCTCACGGGAGGTGGCCTGGTCTTTATTTTCCCATTGCTGAAGCTCCTGCTCTTTATTTGGCTCCTGGACACCAGGCTATAAGTAAGCTGGGTGGACAGAGCCAGGCCCAGCTCAGCTTAACTGTCAAAGAGTGGCCTGCTTTGCCTCTTATGCAGTTTTACGTGCTGCTGGAGGACTTTCTCAAAACTCTCCTGACTTGCTTCTTTGTTCACAAGATTCAGTGATTTCCTCCCACCTGACACTGCAGACCTGGAAGTGGATGCTCTTTCCCTCCGATGGCACTGCCTGGTAGAACAGCCATCAGGCCACTGAGTGGTCAGAACAATCATGGAAAAGGTCCACTGCCACATAGGCAAGTGTCCCTCACTTCCCTGCAGAGAGGATAGCAAAGACAGAGCAGGTGAAGACAGACTGTTGGGAGCTTAATGGAGGGAGATGCTGCTCTCTTTTTTGACCTCTTTTTTTTTTTTTTTTTTTTGCTAAGATGACTCTAGGACACTTTCACATGAAACTTGTTTCTTTAAGACAGATTATAAGCTGATCAAATGAAGACATAAGATGGTAGTCGGCATGGTCCTAGATGCTGAGATGTCAGCTCAGTGAACTGATCCCAAGCTACCTGGGCTAACCGCATCTCCAAAGCAGCTCAGCCTCCAGGTACCCTGTGTTTGGGGATGTGGTTCATTTTAATATGGCAGGTGGCTTCTGTCCCAGAGTGCAGTTACTTCCAGCTACATCTTTTCAGTGTTTCTGAAATACATCTCAGAAGGGACAGACTGTCAACCTTGTGCTCTCTGCAACACTGCATGTGTGACAGGGTAAGGCATGAGTGACAGGGTAAGGCATGTGTGCCCCCTCTCCACAACTACAGTCCTTCAACACTGGAGACCTATCACCAGATTGTCATGGGTATGAGAACACAGAAGAAGCCTCACTTGGTGCTAAGCAGAAAACAAAACCATGATTGAGCATAGATCCATGACAAAATTCACAGCAGCAGCTAGCAATTATTGAGCTCCCAATGTATGCCAGGCACTGTGCTAAGAAATGTATGCATGTTATTATCTCATTACCTGTAACAGCAATCTTCAGAGGTTGTCGTTATTAGAATCATCTTCATTTTGCACATAAGAACAAAGCTTGGGGAGGTAACGTGACTTATTCTAAGTCATGCTGCTAGTAAACGTTGGAGCCTGGACTTGTTCTCTATCTGACTCCCAAACTTCAATCCACATTGCTTTTCTGGGTCCAGTGAGGGGACCCTTCAAAGAAACCCAGGAGGCTTGTCTACTAGCCCCTGCATGATGGCAATTTCTGAGATAATTAAGTAAAGCCCCTGGTCTTTTCCTATTCTCAAATATGTTGGCTTGTTTTGTCATAAAAGAAAGTTCTAGATTCATGCCAACCATACTTTACCCATATGAAAGAGCGACTAGAAGTCTAAAATTCCATTATAACGCAACCTCTTTCTTCATTCTACCATACAGTTCAAAAACATTATCCAAGAGGGAATGGGGAAAAAAATGGGTTTGTTAAAGGTTGTTGAAAAATACACTTTCGAATGAGAAACATGTGTGTGATGATTCTACATCTTTTGTCTCCTCCCCCCACCTTGTTGAAAACAAGTTAACACGGTACAAATGTACACATCCACCTTAAGATAGGAAAAGTCAATGGTGCCCTGGCTGGCAGACCCTCCGGGAGTTGCTGTGGGAAGCTTGAAGAAGTCAAAGTCAACTCCAGGGTAGCCCAAGGCCAGGTCCAAGCAGGGTTCTCGAGTGTGAGAACAAGGGTTCCTGGCAGAGAAGAAAACTGTACTTGGATTTTTAAAAGGGAAGGGGCAGGGTAAATAATCTGCTACAGGCTGGCCTGAGAGTAAGCCTGGGTGTCAGAAATTGCAGAAGGGATGGCCTCATGCCAGTTTTTTATATCATATCTCCCTCCCTCCCTTCCCCCTACCCGCCTCCTCTCTCCCCCCCACCCCCTCCCTCTCTCTCCTCTTTCTGGCACAAACAAGCTATGGAATTTCAAAAACTGGGTCATCATTTTTTAATTCCCTGCTTTCAGCACAGCACTCAGTTGGTCTTGTTGACTGGCTTAAAAGTCTGATTTCCTGAGCTCACACTTCCTAGCCATTCAGCTGCAGGGGAGTAATAAACCTGGGGGCCTGCCTTTCCCCTGCAGCGGATGTGCAAGGCCTCTCACAGGCAAGCTGGAGGTCCATCCTTGCATTTCCTGCTCCTATATATTTAACAACATCAAATGTGCCCATTAAAGCTCCATTTCAAAGGCTGCCATTCTTCCTGGGAGGCCAAGGGAAGGGAGACAGCACTGACCTTCCTGGGAGACCTACTGACACCCTGATTTCAGGGGGTGATGGCTTTTCCTATGGGCTTTGGTGTTTCCAAGAGCAAGGCTGGCCTTCCCAGTAGGGATGGGGACCAGGAGGAAGTGGCCCTCCAGGAGCTTTATTTAGGGTCCAGGGCAGTTCTCACAAGCAGGTAAACAGTGCCTGCTGCCTAGGAAATTTGGTAGCATCTGAGTTTCCTTCCAATAGTGACTTCCATTTATCTCCACCCGGAGAAACTTTGAAGAACTTTTCCTTGATTTTCTAAGTTAATATCAATAAGTTCCTAATATCTTCCATGCCTGAGTTCCAGAGTCCTAGAAAGCTTCCCTGCTTTGTCAGTGAGATCAAATAATTCCTTCCTCCTTCTGGACTAGGTGGAAACTTTTCCTCCTTCTTCCCAGAGACTTTTGCATAGGCCTGAGAGAATCCTGTGAGCTGCAGACTCCTACATCAATATTGGCCTCCAATCCATTCCACGCTGGGCAAACAGGAAACTCATTGTGAGCTGAGTCTCTAAGACTCTTAACACTCATGCGCGAGGCATCGAATTTCAGCAAGATCTTCCGGAGCATGAACACAAGTGGAAACCAGCTTTGGGGTCAAGTCTGGGCTTGCTTTATTTGACCTTGGTTTGTTTTATTTTATTTTGGTAAACTTCTTCTGGGGGGACCCTGGGGGGCCATAAAATCCTTACCTTTTAAAGGAGCCCATTGTTAACAATTTGTTCATCACGGCCCCCTCCACCTCGCCAAAAAAGTCTCCAGTCTGTGGGGAAGAAAAGAAGACAAACTAGGAAGAGTAGATCAATAAGGTAGCCACAGAGCAGAGAAGGAATGAAAACAGAAAACAGAAGGAATGAAAAATGACAGGAACCAAAGGTGGGTTTTCAGGACCACAGTTACATAAAAGTGAGAGTCATTACTAGGCATTATAGGGGTTACAGTGAGCAAATAGGAATATCTTCACAATACAGAGGGGGAGGGTCTGCATAACACATGCTGATTGCAGAAATGAAAACACACACACACACACACACACTCACACACCATTACCCTTGGATACAGCAGGCATTAATCTACATGTAATCCCTTGTGATTAAAATGCTACTTCATACAGACAGAATGAGGCCGCAAAAGGGCTTCTTAAGCAATAATGAAAAGAATTGTCTATAATTCCTAGGTGACCTATTTAGAAAAATATAGCTATGCTCTTCCTTGGCCCTGAAGATTTCCAGCAGTCGAGAACCTATCCTTTCTCCAGATCACTTTCTGGGGAACCCTTTCATTTTGTCCATAGGTTGTTAATGTGTTGATGGAGAATAAGACGGCCCAGCCCCTTGTGGAGACTGAAGGGCCAATCAAACGTTTTATGGCCTATCCCTGCCTCTCAGCTGTCTTCAGGTCATGGCTGGGAAGAAGCTTTTGCAAGTCTAGTACTGGCTGCTGGCTGAGATTTCCAAACTTTGCATGGTGGAATGCAGGACAGATATCCTCCTGCGTGCTCTCCAAAACTACTATGATGGAGAGGTCCCACGGGGCAGGGTGTATGTAACTGCAGAGGAACAAAGCTTGTGACAACAGCCACCTTCTGCCAACACCCTGGGATGAGCATAAGAGAACCGGCATCTGGACTCTGGGTACTCTGGGGACTTATACCTTGGGAGGGGACCGGGATGGGGTAGAGGCCATTACAACAAGAGTCTAAGTGACACAGTTTCCTTAGGCATTGTATTAACTCAACCCCAATTCTCTGGTGACCTGCTGAGTGACCTCAACCCCACTCCTGAGTTGTCAAGGCAGGGAGAAGGTATGGAGCAAGCCTTCTTCAAAAAAAGTCAGGACAAAGGGGAAGAAAAAGGAAACAAAGTTTCTCTGACTGAATGTCAAGCACTTCCTTTTTCACTAGAAGGAAACTTCTGCAACATCTGTGGGCGGGCATGTGCTGCTGCTAGGAGCAAGAAGGACATTTGTATTTTGTGTGTGTAAATATGCCAGTGTCAATGGAAGTGGTTGTTAGATGAAGAAGAATTATCCTAATTGGGGTGCAGGAGGCCACACGACATCAAACAAGCCCAGGCCGAGCGGGGCTGGCAGGCTCCTTGGGCAATGCTGCAGGCCTGTACAGCCAGAGATACAGCAGGGCGCCTGCAGGCCGTGGCTCTGTTAGAGGATCTAGCTCCTGTCCAGTGATTTGTTGGTTATTCCTGTTCTCGATCCTGGAAAATATCCACTCTGTCTTTACTGCACCCCCAAGGTCAGGGTCCTATCTCAGTCATTTGTGGGTATGGCAGAAGGACAGAGCCCCACCTCCCAGAACATTAATCTCCATAGATTCTTCTATTTCTCAGTGTTTCTCTTTCAAACCAACTGGGCATATTACCGTAGGCTGATGACCCTTTCCGTTGCCTTGGAGACTGGCCTTGTTTCAGGGACTCCTATCTCATGTCCACCAACTTTCCAATACGCAGTCATGTCTAGCATTGGAGGAGATGGTGTGGGGGCCTTTTGAGACTTAAAGGTACAGTTAAAATCCTGCCACATTCTCATGGATAAGAGGAGAAGTGGAAGCACAAATTCCTCAAGTTTCCCGAATTCACTATGTACTAAGTAACCAACCATTCAGCTCAGATCTTAAAGAGCCACACTTAAGAATATTTAACTTATTTATTAAACATTAATGGACCTATCATATTAATGACTCCTAAAGGACTTGAAATTATTTAAAAGAGTTCATTTTTTTAAAAATATTTTCATCCTCAAATATAGAGTTATAAGAAACACTTTGAACAATGCTCATTTTATAGAGCCTATCTGGAGGCTCATGCAGGTTAAATAATGTGTTGCTGATCCCAAAACTAGTTAAAGGAAGACAACTAGCACCAGAAAAATAATTTGCCTCTCCTGCTAATATTAATTTTGGGGGTGGGGGGGTGCTGGGAGGTACTGGGGATTGGACCCAGGGGTGCTTAATCACTGAGCCACAATCCCTACCCCTTTTTCCCTTTTTTTGTATTTTGTTTAGAGACAGGATCTTGCTAAATTGCTTAGGGCCTAATTTGATGAGGCTGGCCTCAAACTTGCAATCCTCCTGCTTCAGCCTCCCCAATCCCTGGGATTACAAGCATGCACCACAGTACCCATCTTAATATTAATTTATCATGCAGTACCACTACACTTGTCTGCACTGGACCTGATTTTAATATGCTAACTGGATTTTTAATTGCAGGACAAATTTGAAGGCAGAAAGTTTGAATGGAAACCCCTGTTCCTCTATTACAGTGCTGTTGACTTTAACTCTCATTCTGATTTCCAAATGCAGTGCTCAAACTCACAGCTTGCCTACCTACCGTCTGTCCCTCTTCCTCCTGCTCTCACACTGCGCAAAGGCTTTATCAAATAAACAATACATTTTTTTTTTTCTATCTCTGGATCCTTTTCTCTCAGAGTTGAGAGCTCAAGTTATTTTATCTTTGAACTTAGATGACTGATTTTTCGACAGCAACACCCAGATCAAAAGCCATATCCAACCACTATGCAGGAGTGTGTGTATGTGTGTGCGTGTGTGTATAACTAAAATATCCATAAAGTTGCCCAAACCCTTTAAGGTACTTCCACCCTTGAGGCAAAAATTCTTTCAGAGGCTCAGACAACTCCTCGGCTGAGTTCTATAAATTGAACATTTTATGAGTAAGAGAACAGACCCTGGGCTCTCTGCACCCCCACACCCACCCCGCCCCATCGGGAGGCAAAGACTCTTTGGGGCCTGCTGGGAAGCAGACTGTGACATTCTTCAAGGGATGGAAATCAGGTTTTATAATCTCCTGCTATTACCTCTTACTTAGAGATCACCATTGCTAAGTTTTAACACCATAATTTGTTCGCCCTGACCCGATTCATTCTAAGCTGCTCATTTTGAGTTGATTGGAATTTTTCACTTACCTGCATGTAGTCTTCAGACACCAGAATAAACCCGTTATTGTCTATGAGGTAACAGTTCACAGTCTAGAAAATAAAAGGTGGGGGGGAAAAAGGCACAATTTCAACTTTGGGTCCTCAGACTGCTTTTATATCGAATGACGTGACTTCATCCTGAGGGAAACCCATTTTGGGGGGTGGGGAGTTGAATTCAGGGGATTGGGACAAAAAAAAGAGTATGTGTTAAAAAGCGATGAGTTACAGTTAGTCTTGTTTTCTTGATTGGATTTGTTTTGTTTTGTTTTCTTTATGAGGCCTGAATATTTCCCAGGAACAAAGTGCTCAGAGATCCCCAAGCCTATATTTTATATATATATATATATATATATATATTTTTTTTTTTTTTTGGTGGCCAAAGTGCTGGCTGTTTTGAAAGAGAAACGCCAGCACAATGTCATTACTCTAATGATGTATTAATGAAAACACGGTGTCAGCTCCGAGGACCATCAGGGGACCAGGTAATATTTTTAATTTGTTCATAGACTGAGGCAGGGGGGAAGGGGCAGCCTTCTGTTAAAGGGGCCCCTCAGGCCTCCTAAAGGTTTTCAAACTGTGTTTTTAATTGGGAGCTGCACTTGGGGGCAGGGCTGTTAGCTTTTGGTAGCTCAGACTTATAAATTGCAGAAAGCAAGGTAAACCCCAACCTCTGCTTCTCCACCCTCCTTTAATCTCAAGTGAATGATTTGCTACAGGCTAAGTTTTAATTACAGTGCTGTGGAGTTTAAACTTAAGGCTTAATTCTGTCCTTGATGTAACTCAGTTTCTATTTATTGCAGCTTTACATACCGACTGAAACATTTAATTTGTAACATATCTTTACCCTGAGCTAAATTCCGCATTGCTCCAGGCCACCGCAGGGCTGGTGGTTTCTGGGACACTGGCCTCTGCATGGGGTTGGTTTTAGTTGGGTACAAAAGGACAACAGTGCCTTGGTCAGAAAGGTCTGACCTTTATTTCTAGACAGTGATAGTATGGAATCGACAGAAAATTAAAAGCCCGGTTGGCACTTTTTATAGAAGAGTAGTTGCCTCAGAGCTACTCAGTAATATTATAACAGAGCTGTCTCAGTGATTCAGAGGGGACAGATGAATGACTTAGGAAACCTGTTCTTGCTCTTGCTGTTTGGAGAAGCTCTTAGCTTCAGGGACACTACTTGGGTCCTAAGGGGAGTCTTAATGGACTTCTTGCATCTTCAAGAGACAGCATTATGGAAGTGATCTTGCAGAGCTATGCTTTCAATATGGTAGCCACTGGCTATATGTAGATTTATATCTAATTTTAACTTGATTAGAATGAAAGACAACTAAAAATTCAGTCCCTGGGTTCCACATGCCATCTCAAGGTTACCACATCTATCCGGAGTAAACGATAGGCTTTTGGACACATTCATGGTGGCAGAAAGACATTTTTGGACAGCAATGTCTTTGATTACACTAGGACTCCAAAGAGTCTACATTAGGAAGATCACCTTGGGTCAAATTAGGTAGATCTGTATCCTTGCTGGTTTGAATGTCATGATGTTCATTTTGTAGATACAGACACTAAGGCAAAGCTCTTGCCCTCTGTTCAATCAATAGAGACATGTTGAGTATTGGAGGGGTCCTCCATATTCAGATACTGACCATCTTATTGTTCCCTGTTGCATAGGGATTCAAGAGCCCTCATAGCCTCCTCCTCAAATTCCTAATTTTAAAATTAGTTCCTATGCAAACACACCTAATCAATTAGTATACTCTTGCAATGAGACCTATGTCTTTGGTCAACAGCTATTTATCTGATGTAAGTATTGGGCAATTCAATGAAGGTACAGGGAAAATGAAAATCTTGAGAAAGGTAAGATTTATGAAATCCAAAAAAGTGATAGTAGAAGACAGCTCCAATCACACAGGAAGCCATTGGCACATTAAAATCAGTTAGCAGTAGATGTCTAAAGAAGGAAAAAAATAGCCACAGATCAGACAGAAGTGTTTCCAAAGAGACTGATTTCAAAGCACAGGATGGAGACAAGCCCCTGGGAAAATCAAACAGAACTTTTACTCTATTTGACACTCTTTGTGATCACTCTGAGAAAATAAAATGTAAAGGATTCTGTATTGTGCTATATTTAATTTTATTAGAAGTAGAATTCCTAGCCCCCAAATCCCACTTTCCCTTGTTGGAAATTTATAGTATAGGATCTGTGCGCTGTGGCACATGCCTGTAACCCAATGGCTTGGGAGGATGGGGTAGGAGGATTGCAAGTTCAAAAACAGCCTCAGCAATTTAGCGAGGCCCTAAGTAACTCAGTTGGACCCTGTCTCTAAATAAAATATAAAAAAGGGATGTGGCTCAGTGATTGAGTGCCCCTGAGTTTAATTCCTGGTACCAAAAAAAAAAAAAAAAAAGAAAGAAAGAAAAGAAAAAAGCAAACTCTTAACCCTTAGAAAACTAAGGATAGAAGTTGTAGCCACATGTTACCAAAAGATACTACAATGAATAGCAGAAAGCCACCCAGACTGGTCAATTCACCAATTGTGCCAGGTATTCTCTATATGGCTAGAAACAAGCCAAAAAAAAAAAAAAAAAAAAAAAGCAAACTCAGAGTAACTAGTATTTGGGGCAGTCTGGCCAGATACTACTGACCCCAAGTATAGGTTTCTGGCTTCCCTGAGCATAAAAATTTCTTAAGCTAATATATGAAGCCAAGAGACTTCATCAGATGTCACTTGTGGGGGTTCTATGTATCCAACATGCAGCAAAGAAGAAAACAATAAGGCTAGTAAAGACTTGAAGTTAAGGCTGCCCTGGATGAGCCGCTTATTTTGGTCTGATTCCTCTACATCCTAACTGGATGGTGATGGAAACAGAAATAAAAAGGGCTGCCAAGGGTCACAGGGACAAATGTGCCTAGGCTTCCACTCCCCCCAGGGATGGGCATCATGGGTGAGCCGGGAACAGCATTCGTTTCTTCTACTGGCATTGATTTCTCGGACCATGCATCTAGTTAGTATTTCCAAACTTCACCTTCTCCCCCTTCTGTTTCGATTCCAGGACAGGAACAGGTTGCTGAGAAGAGGCCTTGCTACGCAGCTCTTTGTGGCTATATTTGAATTTCAAGGTTATGCTGAGCATAAAAAGATTCAGTCACCTTAATAAGCAAACAAGTAACAAGTAGTGACGACATCGGGATTGAAAAATCACTGAGACAGTCATAGGTCAAAAGCAGGGTGTCCCTGTCATGGATGTAGATCACAGGTCACTGAATCTGAAAGGTGTCATTGAGTTTTCATGGGAAATACCGTATCGCCTACCTGAAAACACCGAAAGGCACATGTCATGGCCAGATGACTTCCTAAACACACGTCGCTATCACCAACCCCTTGGATTAAATGATTGCTGACAAGTGCCAAGGAGGAAGTCTGCTAGATTAGGGGACAGAGAGCTGGTGCACAGTCAGGACAGAATTAGCCAGCATCCAGTCTGACCAAATGCTTTCTCTGTGTCACTTGACAATATGTAATATTCCAGTAATATTCTTAGATTCCCTCAAAATGTAAAAGGAGAGATTTCCCCAGCTTTTCTTCCCTGTGCTATCCCCACCCCCACCCCAATGAAGCCCAGCATCTTGAAAGACCCCTACTCCAACAGGTGCTCTAATAGGCTGAAGGGCTTGAAGAAATAAACAGCTTCATGACATACTCTTAAGTGCCTATTCCACAGCCACCCTTGGCAAATCATCTCAGGTTGAGGTTGTTCTTCAAATGCAGAGATAAACTGGGTGTGGTGGCACACACCTGTAATCCCAGTAATCCCAGCTCCTGAGGCTGAGGCAGGAGGATCATGAGTTCAAAGCGAGTGTCAGCAAGTTAGCAAGACCCTAAGCAACTTAGTTAGACCTTGTCTCTAAATAAAATATATTTAAAAAAGCCTAGAGATGTGGCTCCATTGTTAAGCACCCCTGGGTTCAATCCCTGGTACAAAAAAAAATGCAGAGATAAGCAATGGAGAGAGGTACAAAGAAGTTGACTAAAAAAAAAAAGAAAAAGAAAGAAAGAAATCTTTCTGCAATGATTTTATAGCTCAAGTTTTTGCTTAGGGAAGTCTCATTCTGGTTCAAAAAGGTAGATTCCTGAAATTAAAGTCCAAAGTCAGGCCTTGGAACTGGGTAGTCACTTAGTGCAGAAGAAGGTGCTTGGGAGTGAGAAGTCACAGGGCCTACACTGGTGTTGACTAGGGGGCAAATGAGCTACCCGCTTTAGAATGGAAACTCTGATTTTGCTATCAGTGTAGCCTTTGTGGCCTTGAGCAAAGTCTTGGGCATTCTTGAGTCTCAGTTTCCACATTGGAAGGGTGGAGATAGCAAGGGCTGTTCACAGGGTTACTGAGAAGATTCAAAGGGAGGGTGGACATGATAGCTGAGCACTTGCACCCAGTGCCCCATAAGTCCCCAAAGAACACCAGCTCAGTCAACATCTGCAAAGCCAACGTTCATCTCTGATGTCACTTTTATAAGCATCTTAATGCTAAAACTTTATAGTTTCTCAGAAAGGGAAATTGGTATGTATCTCTTAACAGGAAATCTCGGAGGTCCACTGTCTGAGCTTTGTTGCTTTTTGTCTTGCCTTGTATTTTAGGGGGTGACTTTTGTTTGTTTTGATGGATGAAACAACTCACTTAAGAATTCAGTATTTTGCTGAACATTGTCTTCATTTTGATGAGAGAGACCGAGGTTGCTGGGTTCTTTCAATGGGGTATGACACATCTCAGGAACATGAAAGTGACACTTCTTACTATATATTTTTTTTTCTCCAGGTCTTCCAACCCGATCCCTAATATAATAATTATGGAGCAGAGTGATTCTTCCTGCACATCAATTGCTCTATCTTTTCAAGACACATCAACGGTCATATCAAAATATTAGTTTATTTATTTATTTATTTGAAAGTATGCATTGCAGAGGAGTCACTTCGGAAAGATGTGCTTGGTAGGAGTCATATGTGTCCCTCCCACAGTGGCATTCAAATGACCCTTCAACCTACCCACTGGCTGGGCTCGGTGCTTCCAAACATGGAGGTCCCCACCGGCTCCTTGCCCTGTCATAATTGAAGGAGTCTTTCATATGCTGAAGGAAATAACTACAGGGACTCAAATGTCTTAGAGATTAATAGCTATTGGTCATCTCTATTTCTTTAGAACAAGAGAGAGCCAAACTGAATCCTGAATCTGTTATGAAGTTTTTGATCCTTCTGCTTCCTCCAATGCCTCAGTAGGGAACCACCCCCTCATCTTCCACGGTCTTTGCAATGGTGGCAGTCTCAACAGGATATGGTGGTTGCCAGGCAGGTGAGTGGGGACAGAGGAAAGGACAGCTGGGTCAGGCTGAGAACAGAGGTAGGCATGGCCTTCCTTCTTCCCTTCCTTGTCCGGAGTGGTGTTCTCTGCCAATAATGCGCTTCCCATGCTCCAGGCATTGTCTGCAATGTCATTTCCATCTCCATCTTCCATTGACTTCCATTCTCCTCAGAGAAGTCATCCCTGGCCTGCATGTTAGTTACTCCACAGCACTTGTCACAGTTGATTAGATCTGCTGATCTCCTGAGCCACCTAGTGAGCTCCAGGAGTGCCGGGGCCATTTCTAACTCTTCTTCCCACTTGGTCCCTTGTGGTCAGCTAGGCACCTAAGAAGGCTCAGTAAACATATCTGGAAGGAATATCTGAGTGTATGAACTGTTAGCTCATGGGTCATGAAGTTGACATTTGCCTTGGGGACAAACAGAGCTCCTTAAAAATCTTCAGTCAGCCTCATGGCCAGGATCTTCAACCCACATGGTGGATGGAGGCCCTGACTTGGATGTTCTCCTGCAAGATGGGAGGGCATCCTGCCTCACTGATCCCACCCACTGGCCAGGGCACTCCTGCCAATGCCCAGTCGGGGAGACAAAGGGGCAAGAGGGGACCTAAGGCAAAGCTTCTTCCATCAGTCTGAGAGGCTAGGCCAGCTCTTTAGGGCTGTGGAGAATCCAGAAGCACTGAACTTAATCGGCCCCCACAGCTGTTTGTGAATGGGGACCTGATCATTTGAGGGCAGCTGGGGAAGAGGAAGGACATGGTCTCACAGGAGAATGACACATGGAAAGAAGCCTGCTGAAAGACTGGCAATGTGCATGGGTAGGGAATCAGGGCTGACTTATTCCATTTAAAATGTCAAGCCAGAAGCAGTGGCACATGCCCAGCTACTGGGGAGGCTGAAGCAGAAGGATTGCAAGTTCAAGTCCTGCCTGTGCAACTTGATGAGACCCGGTCTTAAAACAAACAGAAAAGGGCTGGGGATGAGGCTCAGTTGTACAGGACTACTGGGTTCAATCTCTAGTGCTACAAAAAAAACCAAAACCCAAACCAAACAACAACAATAAAACAATTCAACTAGGTACCAAAATTTAAGGGTCAAAAAGGAAAGGGGATGATAGTTTCAAATTGCAAATTGAGCACATTTGAGCATCATTGCAAGTTCAAAAATCAGGGCCACTTCAAATCTTAATTTTCAAAGTAGGAACCTTTAAATGACATTTAAATGGGGTTCATCCCAATGGCTGCTGAAGAAGGATCCCTGGAGAGAGGAGGGGACCACTGAGCTTACAATGCCCCAGTGGACATGCCATTGTCATCTGAAGTTTCAGACCCAGAACTGCTACTGAGGAAAGAAAAAGTCCTGACATTGTTGGTTTATATTTTATATTTATATTTTATATTTATCATTTGGTGGAAGCCACACCATGGATTTCTTCATACCTCTTCTCATTCGTTCTTCTTCCTCCATGAGGTGGATGTTTCTCTTTCCATTGTATAGTTGAGGAAACAGAGGCACAGCGAGGCTCAGAAAATTGTCCAAGATTACTCATCTTATTATTGTCAGAGTCACAGTCTGAAGCTGGTCAATCTAACTGCATAGCTTGTGCCTTTAGTCACTTGCTATACCACCTGTGAAATCAGTCACTGAGCAAGGTACACTCTACGCGGGGATCCATTTTTATGTTTTTATGTGAGGATGCACCAAGGCACTGTGAGGAAGATTGTAGGACAGTTACTCCCTCTGGCCTTTACTCATTAAATTATTTAAGCACTTATCCATCTACCTCACTAATCAACCAACTAAACAACCATCTAACCAACCAAGCAACCATTAACTGACCAACTAATTAATCAACCAATCCACTACCCAAACCATCATCCATCTCACCAGCCAACTAATCAACCAACCATCCTCCATTACTATAAATTGAGATTAGTAATAGTACCCTCAATTACTAAGGAAAGAGCTTAACTCAGAGCCTCATGATGCTGATCGATTGACATCATCCTTGAGTTGCATGTAAGTACAGCATTCCATTGTGGCAATGCATGTCTTAAAGACAGAGGGCAGGTTTGAGGCCTCTGTGGCTGTCCTGTGGAAGTTATCCCTGGACTTACTGAAAGGGCATTGATCAGCAAACTTCATAGAGTGCTCTTTCCTAAAGGAAACTACTTTTGATCTAATGATCAGAAAAACTTGGGCTTCCACTGAAAACCTGATGGATTGGCTTTTACTCTGCATACTGAAACTTGAACAATGTTTGTGATTATGATTAAGAATTTTGAGGTGCTGGGTGTGGTGGCCCAGGCTAGTAATCCCAGTGACTTGGGAGGCTGAGACAGGAGGATCACGAGTTCAAAGGCAGCCTCAGCAACCAAGTGGCACAACCAAGACCCAAATCAACTCAGTGAGACCCTTTCTCTAAATAAAATATAAAAAGGGTTGGGGATGTGGCTAAGTGGTTAAGGGCCCCTGGGTTTAAAATCCAGTACTAAAATAATAAAAAATTTAAAAAGAATTTTCATTTAAAGTTGCAGCTAGACCCTTGGGGACAAAGTGTACTGTTTTAATTTCATCCTTTATTTATTTATTTTTATTTTCTTTTTGGTACTGGGGATTGAACCCAGGGGCACTGCACTACTAAGCCACATCCCCAGCCTTTTTAAAAAATATTTTAGTATTTTACTTAGAGTCAGGGTCTCACTGAGTTGCTTAAGGCCTCACTCAATTGCTGAGGCTGGCTTTGAACTCATGATCCTCCTGCCTCAGCTCCCCAAACAACTGGGATTATAGGCATGTGCCATCGTGCCCAGCCTTGAATACTTTTTTGAAGTCCACTTCTAATCTATGTTTTCTCGGTTGAAATTATGTTTGGTTAGGATTTCTTATGTCCTTGTGGTAACCAGAAGGAAAATGAACATGATTATTTGTAAAGTTTAGTTTATGTATTGATAATGTTTAGCTAATACAGGAAAGAAGAAGCTACCTAAGTGTAAGCAGGAGGCCACTATGATTCTCCTTGCTCTAAAGCATGGGCTGGAGGGTGTACTGAGTGGATTCTGTAAAAAATGTAAATTTGATGGATAGGTTCAGGGCAGCGGCACTTTTTTTCTTTCATATCGGATGGGTGGGATTTAAATTCTTCCTTCCAAAAGAAGGAGAGGGAGAGGAAGAGGATTTGAAGACAAAAAGCACTATTCTGGAAAGAAAAATTCTGAGTTTCAGAGTTTTCAAATCCAGATTTTGGGTTTGCTTATTGCATGAAATTAACTGAATCACTTAACTTTCCTGATCTTTGGTTTTCTCTTCTGCAAAAGGGGTCCATAATTCCTACTTATTTCACTGAGCAGTTATGAGAATGGAAAGAAGAGAGGTCTGAGGGGAAAATCTTGAGAACGGTAATATGAGCTTCACAGAGTAGTCCTAATGGATATTATTTCCTACAAATAAAATGTCCAAATTCTAACAGTGCTGTCCATGGTATATTTAAAGTTCATTCCCCCAGTCCTTATAAAAAAAAAAAAAAACTATCTGATTGGAGGGGGAAAATAGAAAAAAAAAAAAAAAAGAAAGAAAATATCTGCCCCCCACCCCTCCTTTTGCTTGAGATTGCTCCAAAGTGACATGTCAGAACTGGCTTTGTTGATAGTGGCATTCTCTCTGTTAGAAAGTGCCGTCTATCACCTTTGCTTGGCCAGAAACAAGAGAAGGCCAGGGGTGCATCTTACCTCATCATCGCAGCTAATGGAGCATTTGCCATCCAGAGAGGCACACTGTATGGGGCAAGAACAAGGGAGACTGTGTTATTGGGATGTCCCTGCATCTGCTGTGGCTGCCACTTAGCTATTAAAGTCAAAGCCTGTGATGCAAATCACCAAATTTCATCCAAAGAGAAGGCTTCAAGATGAGACTTTGGCTCCCCTCTCCAGAATCAATATCAACTCCAAACAGTCATAAAAGAGACATATAAAGCAATCTGGGGAGGGCTGGCTTTTTTCTATCTATTTTATGTTGTCATTCAATATGGATGATATCTTTTAAAGATATCAAATCTTTTGGTAACAAGACGTAATTATGTAATTATTTAATTTTAAATCAGTTTCCTATGACTTACCAAAATTCTTGTCTGTGTTCTTAGCATTGCAGTTTTTAAAGTATTTTAACTTAAGAAATGATATACCATACCATCTTCTTATCCATTCATCTGTTGAGGAACATATAGTTGGATTCCACATCTTAGCTCTGTGATAACACCCAAGGAATATGGGACTGAAGGTGTCTCTTAGATATGCTGATATCATTTCCTTCAGATATATACTTTCAACATGTAGAATTGAGTGGGCAGAGGCAGTTTATCAGTATATCACTTGCTATTTGTGCTCTAAGCAAATATCACTAAGAATCCTTAGCAAAAAGAGGGGAAAGAATGTACCCAGATTCTCCAAGCAGAATAGCTCAGAGAAGTCCCAAATAGGCAGATACATTAAAAAGAAGAAGAAGAAGAAAGAGAGAGAGAGAGAGAGAGAGAGAGAGAGAGAGAGAGAGAGAGAAAGGAAGAAAGAAAGAAAGAAAGAAAACAAAACAAATTGGGCACAGTGGTGCATGCCTGTTATTCCAGTAGCTGGGGAAGCTGGGGCAGGAGGATCACAAGTTCAAAGCCAGCCTCAACAAAAGTGAGGCCCTAAGCAACTCAGTGAGACCCTGTCTCTAAATAAAATACAAAATGTGGCTCAGTGGTCGAGTGCCCCTGAGTTCAATCCCCAGTAAAAACGAGTCATGTGAGGGTCTTCTTCTTTTTTTTTTAAAGAGAGAGAGAGAGAATTTTTAAATATTTTTTTAGTTTTCGGTGGACACAACATCTTTATTTTACTTTTTATGTGGTGCTGAGGATCGAACCCAGCGCCCTGCGCATGCCAGGTGAGGACGGTACCGCTTGAACCACCTCCCCAGCCCCCATGTGAGGGTCTTCTTAATTGCAATAAAGAACTCTCAACTAACCAGGCATCACAACAAGATTAGGAGGAAGTCACTATGAAAGCCTAATATTAAAAGTTCCCAATAGTAAAAGAAAAACTCCTTACAGAAAGTTGGTATCTTGACCTTATAATTCAAACTGTTCCTAAGAGCAAATTCCCTACTTTGCTCAGCACGTGGTGTCTAACATGTTGGCAGCCCTTTATTTTGCAGTGAAATGAATGGATATCTGAGCAGCTGACAGTTTATTTTACATTCATCAGTAAACTGGCACTTTTAGTCTCCGGGTACCCAAATGTGAACACCTGTATAATAACAGTGTCGCTAATGCTTCAAGATGGTGATTATACCTTACCTGTCTGCTGGCAGTCCAGAACTTCCTTTGGAAAAACTCAAGTTTCATCTGAATGCCTACAGCTGGAACAAATTATAAATAAGACAGAGCATCAGAGATCCCTTTACATAATTATTTAAGATTATCCCTGAAAATTACCCATCAGGGCAAGATGCTGATACAAGCATATCTGAAAAAAAAAAAATTTACAGGGATGCACACAACTTATTCTTCCAGATAAGAAATTCTCAAGGTTACCTCTACATACAGAACTCTTGCTAAGAACAAATAGAATACAATGCAGATGACTCTTTGGAGATACGTTACTTTAATGTTTCTAAAATTTATTCATATACTTGCTACAAAAATCCTCCAAACACAAGCTGTAATTAGATTTTTTTTAAAAAAAGCATATTCTAAAGATAAGTACAGAAGGAAATTGATCAAATTATGCAATATATATATATATGTGTGTGTGTGTGTGTGTGTGTGTGTATGTATATGAATATACCACAATGAATCTATAAAGCAAAGATAAAAAAACAATAAATGAATAGAAGGAAGACCAGTAAAATAGAGAAAGAGGAACAGAGGAGGGAGGAGGGGAGGGAAAGAAGAAGTACTAGGGATTGAAATGGAACAAATTATATTGCATGTATGTATGATTATGTCAAAAGGAACCCCACTATTATGAACAGCTGTAATGCACTAATAAAAACATTTTGAAAAAGATCAGTACTTCTTCAGGTCCACTTTCAGCTATGACACGCTCTATGGCTTTGGATATCTAAAACATGCATTTTGCCTGCCCTTTTGAGATATGACATTTGAAAAGCACTTAACACCAGGTTGGTATTTAGCAGGGAGTCTCCTAGTGTCCACATCTCAATACTCTTCTCTCCCCAGGAACTCTGGTGAGATTATATAACTCCTTGTCTGTGAAAAGCTTCCTAAAGCAATGGTGCATAGCCACTCTTGTGATTGAAAGATACCACAAGTGATCTGAAACCCTGGGAGGTGGAAGGAATGCAGGGGAACTTCAGAACTCAAACATGAACAAGCTCATCATACATCATCACCCCCCAAATCCATTTAAACCAGACTTTCCAGGAGTGAGGGTCTCGGTCTGGTGTTTCTTAAAGGTCCCTAGGTGAGTCTACTGTTCGGTAAGGGTTGAGGAGGTCAAGGTTGGTTGCTCTGTAAATTGTCTGCCATAGACCTACTAGGCACGATGTGAGCCACCTGGTCTGAATACATCTTGAGCTGTTCTTCCAGGCTTGAAGAAAATTTCCATGAATACCTGAAGGATTTGGGAGTATGAGGGCTGTGTATGGTGCTTCCAATAAAGCTGGTCTCCATTATGTCGGACCAGATAACAAGGTGAGAACCAGGGTGCAGGCTGGGATTTCCTTAAAGGCACCAACAACAGAGGTGAGTGCCCTGTGCTGAAGAAGGGCTTGGAACAAGAAGCTCTGATTTAAAAAAAAAAAAAAAAAGACCGGGAGGGAGTTGGGCACGATGGCATATACCTGTAACATCAGCTCCTCAGGGGGCTGACAATGGTTCCCTGAGAGAGTCACTCCACAGTAGTCTTTCCCTGGTGTTTCCAGCTCTGACAGTCCACAGCTGCCCCTGGCTAACCTCTTACCTCTGAAGTTCTTCCATTAGTTTCCCAGGCCCTTTCTGAGCGCCCTTCCCATTCTTTGACGGGGCCCTTATTTTCACCTCCCTAATGAAGCTAGCTGCTCGCTCCAGGGTGTTTATCCATCTCACATACTTGGAGCCTGCTATCATCTGCCCCTGTTGGTCCTGTACCCCAGCTCCTCAGGGCGCGGTAATCTTTCCTCATGAGTCAGTCCTCTATGCCATTAATCATTCAGGCCAGGTCTCTCTGATCTTTCTCCAGTAGGCTGCATCCTCTCCCTGATTCTGATGCCCTAACCTAGACACCACTTCCCCCACTTTTCATTCACTCCCTGTCTGGGCCATGGGGTTGCTGAGCCAGGGCTCCCACGTAGATCTGACTGCAACTGGTCTGTTCCATTTCCACCTGGCTGTGTTCCTGCTGGCTGACCCCAGGCCTCCTCCAGCAACAGTGGCCCTGGCTTCCCAGCATGCATTGGGGTTTGCAAGATTTTCACCTACAAGTTAACATACTTTTTTTGTGATTAAGAGACTCACAGTTCCATTGGTGGGTCAGTGGCCTTCTCTGGGCTAAACTGTCTTCTGGGTACTAATGGAAAGGAGACCACACAATCCCTTGAAGTCTAGTTCAGAAGGAACTAAATGATAAAATCTATATTAGAGGCATAAGCATAGAACTGTGGAGTATAGACAGGCTGACTTGGCCTCGTGGAGCTGATGAGATCTTTGTGGAAGGTAGAACACAGAGCTCCAACTCATAGCAACATTAAGAACAAGAAGATGGTGACCCCACAGGAGGAACTGTGTATTCTGGGGCCTGAGAAGAATGGGGATCTACTTGTGTAAGCTGAGGTCAAATGGTAAGTGGTCTTAGATGTCTGGCCAAAGCATCTGAAGAAGATGCAGCAAGCCAGGGATTAACCTATTTTCTCTGGCTAAATCCAGCCTACTTTTATAAAGTTTCATTGAAACACAGTCACAACCTTTAGTTTACATACTGCCTGTGGCTACAATGACAAAATTGAGTCCTTGCAACAGAGACAGAATGGTTCACAAAATCTGAACCCATTTACTATCTGGCCTTTAGAGAAAAAAATAAGCTGAAATCTACTTTACAGAAGTAGTAGAATCCGATTTCCACTTCGTTTGCTTCTGAAGTCCTAGGGATTGAACCTGGAGCATTATGCACGCTAGGCAAGCCCTGAGCTCCATCCCAAGCCCTTCTGATTTCCAGACAGGGTCTTGTTAAATTTCCCAGGCTGGCCTTGAAATTGTGATCCTCCTTCCTCAGCCTCCCTAGTGGCTGACTGTATGTGCCACTGTGCCCAGCTCAGATTTTTTATTTTAGAACGTCCAGTCTGAAAGCTTACAGAGGAAGTTCTAGGCAAAGGGCCCGGACAGTGGGAGACAGAGAATGAAATGTGTTTGCCACTGGTGCAGGCATTGAGCTTGTTATTTCTTAAGCATGAAAATGATTTAAACTACAATAAAACAAAACAAAAACAAAACAAAACAATAAAATTAAGAACAAAATCCCATCTCAAACATCACTATTTTCCTTTATTTGGTTCCACATGGTTTTTGTTTTTGTTTTTAACCTTTATCAGAGAACACATTTTAACATCAGTGAGTGCCCCTCCTTGCCCCTCCCCCACAACCTAAATGGAACCTGAGCTATTTGTCATGCCAGGCTGTTCTGTCCTTTCAACAACATTTCAGGCCATAACACTGTATTCTGCTTCAAGTCAGTCTTGCGAATTTAATAAGGAAAACAAGGACAGAAAATGCTTTAGTGAAACCCAAGTCCCAAGGAGAGGGCAGAAAATAAAAACGCCATTCCTGGGGTTTGAAATTTTTTAGACAGTCCAGAAAATCATCCACATATTTTCCGCCCCCAGGAGTCTGTGGTACTCTTCACTTCCATTATGAAAGCTCCAGGGCTCCCTGTGGGGAACCTCTACCACAGGGCAGAGACCGAGTCTCCTTCTCATAACAGTATTTGGTGGAACCTTATCACCTCCTAGGAGCTGAACAGACCTCAATGAAATGATTCCATAGGTTCCTTCCCAATGTTTGACTATAAAGGAAGAGTCTCCCAGACCAATGACACCCCCCCCCACACACACACACACCCCTCGCCAAGATACTGGGATGGCCTTTGGAAGTCAGCAAAACAGCAGAATCACTGTTAAGAGAATTGCCATTGTTAAGAGAATTTTACTGGGGGCTGGGGCTGTAGCTCAATGGTATAGCACTTGCCTAGAATGTGTGAGGCGCTGAGTTCGATCCTCAGCACCACATAAAAATAAACAAATAAAATAAAGGCATTCTGTCCATCGACAACTACAAAAAAATAAATAAATAAATAAATAAATAAAAATAAATGAGAATTTCACTGACCCAATTTCTCTTAGGGTTTAAATTATCCAGGTGACTATTCTTGCAACTCATGTCAATATGCCAAGAAGGAACACATTTCACAGAACTTCAAGGGAGTGTCTTCAGATATCCTCTTTTCCCAACCTTCTAACTTTGTATCTTTTTCTTCTCTTGTTCCATCCCTTTTCCCCAGATTCATTGGAACCCCAGTGCCAGGTGGTATGTTTCAGTGACCAAGACAGAGTGACACAAGAGCCAGGGGCTAGAGCCTGGGGAGGGCAGGTCAGCTGCTACAGGGAGTCACACTTCGGCATTCTCAGACTGAGAGGACATCACAGGGCACTGGCCAAGCCTAAAACATACAGATTATTTGATTTTCACTCAGATCAAGGTGCATAAAGCTGAGACCTCCAATGCTCTGAATTGGGGCTGTCCAAATTGGTGGCCATTAGCTCCATGTGGCTACGAAAGGTAACATTCAATAAAATTCACAGTTTAGTTCTTTAGTTGCACTAATCACATTTCAAGAGTTCAATGGCCACACAAAGATAGAGGCTACTGATCTGGACCATGCCAACCTAGACCATTTCCTTCACTGCAGAGTTCTATTGGATAGTGGTCAGTAATCACAGGAGGGATCCCAGAAAACAACTGAAGGAACAGTCCTTGAAGGAATGAAAGTAAGCCTTTTTACAGATCAACAGTACCATCACTCCTAGAGGTGGATGGAATGAGGCTGACCCTAATATCAAGGGTTTGGAGAGCTTAGATTAGATTGAACTGCCACAGTGTGAGACAATTTGTCTCTGCAAAGGAAAGTCGCTAGTTTGAGAGAACCCCAAAGAAATCAATCCAGTATGCTCCATGTGGCTACCGCCCCCCAAGATTTATTTATTTTGCTTTATAAAATTTGAGAATACAAATTACATTTCCAGTGCTATTATATTCAAATGCATTCAAGATGAAATCATGCATGCATCTCATATCATGTTAATAGACATGCCTTCAAGTGTAATCCAAAACTCACGAAATAACAATGTTACATGTAAAATTAGAAATAGAATAACTTTTTCATATTGTATTCATTTAGAAATAATTTTCTGTGGGCTTGGCCTCAACTTGCAACATACCCTTAGGAGCACAAATCCGGTTTGTAAAATAGCCCTCACTATGCCTGGCACGCAAGCTCACAATAACACCCCTACTTCCAATCTTGCCTAGTCCTCCAGTCCTACAACACATTCAGATTTGCAAGGAGAGCTCATTCGGGATGGAGAAAATCAATCTTGCCACCATGAAGGAATTCTAACCAGATTTTTTTTTTTTAAACTGGGACACCAGGCTGTGAATCCTGTCCCCATTATTGCCGATATGCAATCTATCACTAGTTTGTCTTCCCAAAGAGAGTCCCACAAGCTCTGGCTTCTGAACAGAATTTTTGTGAAACAAGGATCCATAAGACTAATGACCATGATGTGCAAATCATTCACATTATGATTTGCTTCTAGAACTTCCTATTCTTGTAGTTCACAGCCAATACACCTTTCATGCCAATGTGTTAAGACCAAGCAGAAAATACATCCATGATAGATCCAAACGGTTCACAGCTGGAAATGTTCTTTAGGGTAGGAGATATCAGTAAGTAAATGCTTTATAAAATCATGATGTCAACTAGCAAGCTCTTAAAATGAATCTATTCCCTTCAGAATTAATGAAAGGGGTGCTCCACCATTGAAACTCTCCCCCCTTCTGGAATTGTGATCATTTTTGCACTCTCAGGACAGGGCTAGACATGCCAGGGTGCAGAGTGGAAGAATACTGTCCCTAACACTGGAGCTATCAGGTCCACATCTCCTTGGCCACAAAGTGTGGTTCCATGGCCAGGCACTCGCAGGCAGAATGTGGACAAAGACCATTTGTTTCTGGTGCAAAGGCAGAAAGTCACTTCCCGGAGTCTCTCTGCACTGACTTGACCACAGACAGGAGAGTTTCCTTCTAGTAGATTCCATCCCATTGATAGAGCCTACAGTAGAAAACTATCCCTTTATTAGGGAAAACAAAACTACAGTAAGTTAATAATAAATGCAATACCCGCTGAGGATTTCTCATGCATTTGCTTTCTTAGGAGTAGAACATTCTTTCAAATCCAAATTCTGTGAATAAATGCCCATCTGGGTTTTCTTCTTCAGCGAAAGGCCGCTGGCTGGTCATATTTCTGAAGCAGGCTAGTGGTTATATTTACAGAGCAAGGTAAATATCTCACACTGAGTCTCTTAGAGATGGTCTCTCTGAATTTTTATTTCTTGGTGCACAATGGCAAAAAATGAGCATAACAAAATATGGCACATTTGGTTTCCAACTTGCCTCAATTAACAGTCAACCATAATAGCTGTTTGCCAAGCCACATTTGTTGAAATATTTTCTTCTGTTTGTTTTCAAAATACTTAATTGTTAAGTAGAACTAACAACACATCTGAATGTCACTTCTTTGGACTGTTTTACAATTAACCCCGGATTTGGAACCAAGTCACGGTTCTGGAGTGTTGAAGGAAAGATCCCTTCACCTCTCCTCACATCCAATGTGAGCCCATCCCAGAGATCTGCTGATGTCCGGGAGAAAAGGACTTACCACGTGAATAACGATTTAAACCCGTCATGTGAATTATGACATAACTCATCTGTTAAATATTTCATGTGGAGATTTTTAATGAATTGCAATGATGGAATGTTGGACCCAAAAAAAGGCAACTGAAATCCTGGGACTAATTTGGGTGAAACTGAGAACAGAGGATCCTCACAAAGATGAGTGGGGGAGAAAAGGCAGTTGTCTTCCTGTCCCCCCTGGGTGTCAGGCTGGCAAAACCAAAAGCTTTCTTAAAAGAGGATAAATGGAGAGAAATCAAGCAGGGACAACCTCTAGAAAGATATTCAGAACAAAGAAATACATATCTGTGCCAAGTGCAGTGGCATACGCCTGTAATCCCTGTAAGCAGCTCAGGAGGCTGAGGCAGGAGTCTTGTGAGTTCAAAGCCAGCCTCAGCAACAGGGAGGCACTAAGCAACTCATTGAGACCCTGTCTCTAAATAAAATACAAAATAGGGCTGGGGATGTGACTCAGTGGTCAAGTCCTCCTGAGTTCAATCCCTAGTACCCCTAAAATAAAAAAGACATACGTGTTTGTTATAATCTTGATAAAGCCTGGATGGGATGGGTATGGTATTATTCCAGAAATTGGAGTGGGGGGGGGACCAATGCTCACAGCAGCAGGCACACCTCATAATTTAACTGATGCTGAGAGAAGAATTCTGATGATAAAAAGGGAACAGATATTTTAAATATAACCCCCACCCCCGCAAAAACTGTTGCATATTTTGCTTCTGAAGTGTTCCCTGTGGTAGGGGTGGTGGTGGTAATCTTTCTTATATGTACACGCTTTTAATAACAAAGAGCTACATGATGTATGCTGTGGTGAGAGGGAGGGTGGAGAAGCAGGGCTCCCATGATCACTGAATTGACAAAGCCCTAGCGGGGGATTTTCCTTGAAGATGCATAACTCTGGAGGCCTATTTTAATCTGGAAGGATCCCTACCTATTTTCTGTGCCTGGCTTCTGCGGACAATGTGGAGGAAGACCTGAGCCATTTGCTCACAGATTTCTCTCAGGTTCACTTCAGCTACGTCCTGTCCCGTCAGAGTTTCTTGGGAACCGTCACCTTGGGTAAAGTCCAATCAATGACAATTAGACCTGTTTCCTCCATTTGGGGTTCTAATTACTTGACTGGATCAATGTTAAAAAGAAGGAGCAGAGCTGCGGAATGGAATAATAATTTTCTTTGGGCCCCTGAGGTATTTTGGAAACCGTTTTCTAGACCTCATCTGAAGAAACCTATAGTCCCCCGGCTTCTCAGGCCGCTGCAGCTGGCAGAGAATAGTTTTTGTCAGATCATTTTATGCTCACAAAACTCTTCAAATAATATTATTTCAATAAATTTTCAAGCCAATACATTTTAAAAGTCCATTCCCACCCTTTCAACTTTTCAGAATAAAACACTTAAGCCTTGGGTTTCATTGTATTTTAATCAGGGCTGTACAAATCAATGTCCATTAAGAAAATTATAAGCTTTCCGATCATAGCTCCCTAGTTAATAATTTCTTATGAGGTCACTAGCTAATAACATTTACCAAAGAGATTATAACCAAACGGGGGGTCACATGTCTAAAGGTTTCGAAACCCATAGTAGAATGGCCACATGAATTTGCCAAGCACCTCTGAGCTGGATGTTTATGTGTATTTAATACCAAGTAGCAGTAAAATATTTTCGTGGGCCGGTCACTCATAGAGCAGAGGGACGCCCCCCAGTCCTTAGGCTCATACTATTGGGCACCGTGATGAAAAGGGACTTGACCAAGCGCACCCAGCTCACTGGAGGGACCCTGAGTTCATTTCAAAGCTGCCAGACTCAAATTCCCTCCAGAGCTGGGAGGCAATGGTGGTGAATCTAGGACCCCCCAAGTCCAGTGCCAGCTAGAATATGATCTGGATACTCCAAGTTATTTGACACTGCAACAGAAGCAGAAATCTAGACAATAATATATAGAAAATTCAATGGAGGAGCTAGGGTGGTGGCTCAGGGGTAGAGCCTAGCATGTGTGAGGCATTGGGTCCCATTCTCAGCACTGCATATAAATAAATGAAATAAAGGTTCATTGGAAAATAAATAAATTTAAAAATTTTAAAAAAGGAAAGAAAAATAAAGGTCCATTGACAACTAAAAAATATTTAAAAAAAAAAAGAAAATTCAATTGAAAAAATTTATAGGATTGCCAGAGAAAATATTTTTGATTAGTTAAATGAGGCAACCTCTGGCTGCGGGTCATAGTGCACCATGACCCAGAGGGACCTCTGCTGCACACTCAGCCCTGGGAGGGCTAAAGTCTGCATCTGTAGCTTAATTCAGGCTGGGAACCAAGGCCACCTCCATCAACTTTTCTGTTATGACTTCACAATCTGTTCCAGAAAGATAATGTCAGTAAAAATAGTTCATGAGAAATTTATTCCAAACATCGATCTTTCTAAACAGGTCTGATCAAATAATTCTCCTTATTAGGATAAAATGGATCAAATAGGGAAACTGCCTAATAAATAATCAATGTTCAGCCTAGATTCAAGACAAGTCCACCAGTCTTAAAGGAGCCCAATTCCAATTATCCCCACATTGTAAGACCACCGGTACACCAAGGCCCTATGAATACTTGACTTGCCTGGAGTCCTCTTATGGGGATGCACACTGAGTGAGTCACTGCAGTCTGATGCTGTGCTCACTATGATATCAATTATTTCTCTCTGGAGAACTATTTTTTCCACTGAGGTGGTATGGACCTTATCTTGAGGGCAATGGAGAGCTAGGAAAACATTCTCTGTCAGGGGAAGGAAGGGTGTTCATATCTCACGATATGAACAGATCTGTGCTTTGGAAATGCCTAGGTGGCATCCACAGGGTCCATATAAGGGGAACTGGGCAGGAGTGGAGAGCAGCCAGCCCACTGGGTACGAGCTGCTGCAAAGGTTAGATCCTGTTTCTGACCCATCCTGATGGAAGGCAGATGGGAACTTCTGAATTTTGCCACAGCATGTCCAGCTCATGGACTTTGGGACAGACACATCCCCTCCCCCACCCCACCCCAGCACACACACCAACCTCAAAGACTTTGTCATTCTAGCATGGGAATTCATCATGCTTTTACTTTCAAATAAATTAATTCATAAAATGTTTTTCCCTGCTCAATAGACATGTCTCCACATTATATAAGACCTAGTCCATAAGGAAAATTATTTTATAAATTGGATGGTAGAAATGACGTCATGTAAAAATAATGGCAGGACTTATGACAATCATTAATACCATTTATGAAGCTCCTACTATGTGCCAGGTATCCACTAGAGGCTTCAGATACTTTACTGCTAATTCTTACCACTCCCAGCCACACTTGATATCTGAAGAGATCAAGGATCACAGGTGTCTGCTGTGGATCACACCTCCTGTTTGGAAATGATCTTCACTCTTGATTTCAACCTACACAGCCAAATCAAGAGGCTTTCAGAACTGAGTCTGAGCATGCGCTCAGTACTTTATTGCCGAGATAAAGTGCACACTTGAGGTCGCAGGATAAATCATCAGCCATTCTCCATCCAAACAATCCAGAATATTGTCTCTGATTATCTGAATATTTCATTTTGGTCTGTCTTTTCCAGATAATGTGGACTGATTGACTTAGGTGACCCTAGTTACCTTAAGATGATTCCAAGAACTGCTCATCTAACCAGGAGGTACACTTAGGGAACTCTTCATTAAAGAGATAGGACATGTAAGATGAGAAGGAATTCATGATCAGAAAGAGGCAAAGAGACTGGGTTGAGAGAGTATATTAGTCCATGTGTAAATCCCAGGCTGGAGATGCGTTTAAAGAGACTGAGAACTTCTAGAACATCAGTGTGGCGGATATATAAGTAAGAAAACTGAACTTCCCCACTCTTTATAAGATAAGGACCAGGACTTCACAAGTAAGTTAATTGAAACTGGTGATTATAAGGTCCTTATTAGCATCTGGGCAGCCATCTTAAGTGATAGATGCCATTTTAAGGAAAAAGTTTCACTTTCCAGCCCAAGGGCCTTTCTGAGAAAGGCTCACATACCAACCCAACCCTTAACCACCCACATTAGGACCTGCCCAGCTCTGATTCCTGAGCCTTCCCCATAAAAAGTCCCAGAACTCAAGCCTGTCTTGCCTCTCTCTCCTATAGAGAGATGGCCTTGATTTGTCAGCTCTGACAAAACTCTCATGTGTATCTCTGCCTGGTCTCCTCTTTCATTTCTCGCTTACCCACCTCTCATTCCTCATTTTCCCTTCAGTGATCACTCTGGAGGATGCTCACCACACCAAGAGCAAACTGCCCTCTCGAGGTGGGTCAATGAGACCCCCCCCTTTCCTATCTTTAACCATCACATTGAACATGGCAAGGGTGACTGTCAGAAAGAGCCAAGGGAAGAACATACACTTATGAACTGGGCCTGTTCCCTCTGGCCATCCAGATACTCCAAAGCGAAACACCTGGATGGCAGATGTGTCCAGCTGTAGAACATCTGTACACAAGGTGATTATGAGCGGGGAAGGAGGAGGGAACAGGGAAGAATTAACGATAGAGGGGCAGACAGTGCTCTGGAGCAATCAAGCACATTGTTTTTTTCCAACCTTGGAATATTTGGGAATCAGCCCTGGAGTGAAGGATACCAGTTTTGTCCCAGAGTTTAATCAGGCAGATGCCGAGGCTTGGAAAAGCCATCTTCTGTCATTACGTGATTGTCTCAAACATATGCTTGGCAGTACCTAAGACTCTCATCTGGGTTCCAGAACAGGCTGGTCAGATCTCCCAAGGGTGGACCGTGGGACAGGACAGGCCCTTCTTTTTTGATTTGGCATGCAAGTTCAGGTCCTTCTCAGCAGGACTCATGCCCAGGAGCCCACGCAGCAGACAGAGGCTTCAGTGATGAGCAGCTGCCTGGTCTCAATGTGCCTCAACTCAGAGCCTCCCCCATTCCATAAGGATCCCCTAAGCATTCTTGGTGCCCAGGAGTGGTGTTAAATAAAAACCGCATGGTTCAAGGGACAAGCACATGCACTGTACTCCAGACACTAGGCAGTTAATCAGCTGTCTCTCCAGCTTTCTTTGGAGGATAAGTTTGAAACACAGTTGTTACCAACATTCTTCTTCCCAGAGTTTCCTGGCACCCCCTGGCTCTTCTCCATTCCCTAAACTAAAGCATTCCAGGCTTATGGCTCAGGGAAGGGAGGACACAGAGGAATTCAGAGAACAAAGGGGTAAAATCTGGATTTTTGAGTTTCTAAAGCTGGAGCCCTAAGAAATGTCAGGGCAGGAAAGAAAATAGGGGAACTTTCTGGGTTAGTTTATTTTCCTCTACTTTACCTCCAGGCCCCTAATCAGATCACAGGGGAAGATGATCTGGATTGGAAAAGGAAGAGACTCCTAAGGCAAGCCAAGGTATTGGCAGCTCTGAGGGAAGGACATGCGTCATGATGGCTGGGCAGGGGTCACCTCCTACCCTGGGTTGGTCCTAAGGGTTGGGTAGGGCTCCCAGAACAGATGACCTTACACCTATCTCTACTAGCACTGGAGAGTGTGGGGACCCTGGGTTCTCCTCCTCTATCCTCCCAGAGGCCAGAGACACCGTAACTGAGCAGGAGGAGCCTCCAGCTTGTCAGGGCTAGGCCCCGGGAGCTTCCAACTGACTCCAAGGTGACCTTCCTTTGGAATGAGGAGGGCATGGCACTGACCTGTGTAAGGACTGATGACAGAAGACCAGATGGGCCTGGGTGACTCAGGAAATGTCTGCATGATTACATGATTAAATGCCACCCCTCCCCCTCTTCAGTCTTAGATAAACCCTGGAAGAAAGCAAAGAGAGAAGCTAATAAATTCATTGAAAGTTCACACCCATCTAGACAATGGAGGCTCCTGATTCAGTTTCAAATAAAGCTGCACTGATCCCACATTGGAAATGTGAGTGTGGCCCAAAGCTCAGTCCTTGTCCCCAATACCAATCCAATAACAAGGACATGGTTTTGAGAACAAGGAGAAAGGAGGTTTATTGCTTTGCTAGCAAAAGATAAACACAGGGGCCTCCTGTCCCAAAGGCTGTGATTCTACCATCTGGAGGAATAGGGGACTTTTAAAGATGTCATTCAAAGGCTACATTCCACAGTTCTCTGTTGAAGTCATAATTCACTTGTTAATTTGGGAGACAGTCATTTCTGAGATCTTTTGATGCCATCCTCAAAGTCTGGATTACTTGGTTCCTATGGTGGGTGTGCACTCAAGGACAGATAAACCTGTTTCCCCGGAGATTAGGGATGGAGAGATTAAGGAGGATCAGGGAGAGAGGAAGAGAAACATGTCCATTTTAAAAATCAGTTGCAATGTCAGAGCAGCAAGGGCCATATTCAAAGCATAACATGGACCACTGTTACATTAGGACTGAAATTTGTGGCCTTTACTTGTTTATGACCCAAGAACATAAACGATGTAGCATTTAATGATTTTAATGGCCCCAGGAGCATCCTCAGGCAAAGGCCTCTCCTGGGCCTTTCCCATGTCCACTCAAGAGTCATTCTGAAAAAGATCCCAGGCAGTGAAACCTGAGTTCCAGTTCCCACCAAAAAGTGACTCACATTGGAGCAGAGGACTCCTGCACTGGTGGTGATACAGGCAGGTCCCTGAGGCTGACCCAAGAGTCCATAGGCAAGGAGAACAACTGATCTAACAGCTTCACTCTTGCTTCGTTTGGCTGCTGCTTTTGTAGAAACTGGACCTTTTGACATTTACAAAAGGCTTCAAATAGAATCCTGGATGTCTATGTTAGTCAGTTTTCCATCCCTGTGACAAGATGCCTGACATAAACAATTTTAAAGAGGAAAATTTATTTGGGCTTACAAGTTCAGAGGGTTCAGTCCATGTTCACTTGGCGCAGTTGTTTCTGGATTTGTGGTGAGGCAGAACATCATGGCAGAAGTATGTAGTAGAAGAAAGCTGTTCACTTTATGGTAGCCAGGAAGCAAGGGGGGTGGGTAGGTAGGGGAGGGAGGGCTGGGCTTCCAATAGACATTTCAAGGGCATGCTTCCAATGGCCTTCTTCCACACCAGCTGGGGACCAAGCCTTTAACACATGAGCCTTTGGGAAATATTTAAAATTCAAACCATAACAGATGTCCAAATCTGGCTTTGTAAGAATGGGACCTTCTGAGGGACCCATTGTAATGACTGGTGCTTTTTCTCTACTTATAGCTTGGATCATCTGACCACTATGTGCTGAGTCTTCAACTATCTCCTGTGATATTGGTACAACTTGAGTGTTCTAGGGATGGGGAATTTGATGAGTCCTAATTCTTCTTCAAGTGAGAAGCCTTCACAATGTTATCAGGCCCCATAACTTGATCAATGTCTTTGTTACCATCTGTGTCTGTTTCCTTGTAGTTAGGTCCAAACTGGAAAACATCAATTGAGCATGGGTCTGAGTTCTGCCCATCTCAAATATAAGCTGCATACCTTCAGGGTGGGTTTCCTCATCTGCACAATGGGTGTAGGAATCTTGCACACCCTGATGACAGGAAGCAGCAATAATTGAGGACCTACCATGGGCTGGGCACACTGACCTGCATTAATTATATCATTCAACCTATCAGCAATCCCGTAAGGGAGAAGATTTTTCTCCGTTTTAAGGAAAAGGTGCAAGCTAGTTTGGTCGTCCCAGAGACTTGGTGGGGCTGGGGTTTTGGCCTGTAAATGCAATTCCCACGCCTGTTGCCCCTTGGCTCCAGTTCCCATGGTTCTCAGTGGGGCTGCATCACCGCCACCCCCCCCACCCGCCAATCCCCCCAGGGAGTTGAGAGGTTTACAGTGATGTTCTGATTGTGACAATAACTGAATGTCCTACAATTCCTGGGCCAGCCAGCCCTCAACAATAAGCAATTCCATGTGCCTCACTGCTTCAAGCCCTCTTCCTGGGATGGATGTGCTTGGAAACACGATCCAAATCCATATCTACTTCACATCTAGATACAAAATATGTCTTGCACATGGAATTCTCTAGAAATGCAACTATGGTCCTGGGAGAGTGACAGAGGTGAATATATTTTGTTTTGTTTTTGTCCTCACCATCGAGGTGGCTGGATTCATGGATGCAGCATTCAGAGGGCAGCCAGAGTCTATGCTCCAAGTGAAGCACAGGCTTCTGGAGACCTCATTCTGACTTCTCCTGTAGTTCCACTCAAGACATTTACATATGAAGACGCCCATTATCCTATCATAAACTACTCTTATTTCTTTTTTTGGGGGGGGAGGGGAGGGTACTGGGAATTGAACTCTCACTGGACCACTGAGCCACATCTCCAGCCCTATTTTGCATTTTATTTAGACACAGGATCTCACTGAGTTGCCTAGGGTCTCACTTTTGCTGAGGCTGGCTTTGAACTTGATCCTCCTGCCTCAGCATCCCAGGCCACTGCGATTACAGGCGTGTACCACCGTACCTGGTTTATTCTTATTTATTGATGTTATAGTAGCTTTCCTTAGAATCTTGGGGGCAGCACATAGGAAAAAAGGCTATATTTTCCATGAATTTCATTTTGAGATGATAAAGGAGATGTTACAAACTATTATTTAAAAAGGGACCTTGCATGAGATAGAACTGAGTATGCTCCAGGCCTGAGATTCAGCCGGCATCCTCCTCTTTCTCCTCTCACCTCCCTTTTGTCTGTGGCTCCTGCCTTGAAAACATTGATTTGGCTCAGGCCAACCTCGCATGTCGCCATGGCTTCCTCTGCGCTTCCCTTCCCGTTTGTTTTGGCCCCGATCAAGGTGCAAGCTATTGGTATCTGAGTCTCAGTTCAACTGATGGATTTCCCATCTCAGAGCTGGGCCGTGAAGGAACGGGATCCTTTTGTGCGAAGAGAACCCAGGTGTGCATAAGGAACCGCTTTGCTGGGGCTGCTTCGCGGAGCGGTGCTGTGTGGGTCAGGGCGCTGTTCTTTTCTCCTATTGAGTGGGGCTGTCTCTGAATTGCAGGGGCAGGCTGGGAAAGGCTATGGAGCCCTGCAAACTGCTTTTTCCTGTACGAAGCATCTTCATTATAATTATCGTCAGCACTTAGGTCATTGCCTTGGGAGATGAAATGGGAAGGAGGGAATACTTTGCAGTTTCACAGCATACACCAGTCCCCCTGAAACTAGGAGGCGGGGAGACCAGAGTAAAGGAGCAAGAAACAGAGCCCCCAATAGATTAAAAGGGGCCTTTGTAGTGGCTGCATCTGTACATTAAAATAAATCTCCCCTAGCACTAAAATAACATCTACATTCATTTGGGCCGGTGCCACATTCAGCATTTCAGAAATTTGACAAAACCTTGCTGGAGCATGTTGGAGTTTGCCAGCTTCACAACAGAACAAGAAAGCCACCTCAGCCGCATGGAAATACTTCTCCCGGTTCCCCACTTTTGCCACGACTCCCATTTTCCGGCTGCACTTGAAAGAAAAAAAGATATTGCCCTTTTTTCAGGTGCCAAGCACTTTGACGGCCCCGGAATGGGCAGCAAATTGCCCTTGGAGGTGGTAAGACTTCAAGAGGAATCTTTTTCTTTTCCCCTAAAGGAAACTGCTAGAGACTCTGCAGGCCTGATAAAGCCTTTAATAGTTGGAGAAACATTATTTGGGGTGGCCCTTAGGTAGACTAGACATGAATAATACCTCGTAAAAATAATTACTTCTATCCAGAGCACACACATGGCATGAGTTTGGGGGATGGAAGTGGGGGCTTGTTTGCAAGAGAATGGCAGGCAGATGAAATCTTCCATCCGGGATCCAACAGGGTGGGGCAGGGCCCATGCTCAGGGCTGTGGAGCATGCACGCCCCTTCAAAAGCAGCCCTGAAATTTTCAGAGACCTGGACTAAGAATGTTGGGAAGTTTGTTAGGCTGCTGTCCGCTACTTTGCAGCACAGCTAGGTCGAAAATAAGTTCACCTCTGCTTGCTGCGAATTTGATGCTAGGCCAGTGGGTTTGGTTGTACCATGGGTGGGGAGAACTGAGATGGCAGAGTGGACCAGGGAACCCAACCTGTGCACTTCAGGAGCCTGTAACTAGAAGTCCCAACGGGTTTGGGATGATGCCCAGATGGCCTGAACCAATCTAACTCCAGCTGTGGGAATTCTGCACAGATGTTAACTTTGTCAGTGAGGCAATCATGTCTCCTTTATGGGTGAGGAGAGTCTCTTCTCTTACCCATACCCCCTTTAGGGAGCTGTCCTACCTCAAGTTTCAGTCCATATGATTTGCATAGGGCTAACTGCCCAGCTCCCACACTCCTCCCAGGATCAGGGATGCATCCTCCCATCTCCCATCATAGTGACAGGAACTGATTTAAGCTATCATAGGAACAAGCCCCAGAACTTTTAATTGAAACTTTGGGAGATGAAATGGAAGGACAGGAACCCTTCCCGCTGGATGAAGAGGGTTTGCTTAATAACAGGCCTGTCACCAAGAAAAGTAAGATAAGGGGCTGGGGCTATAGCTCAGTAGTTGTGTGAGGCATTGGGTTTGATTCTCAGCACCACATATAAATACATAAATAAATAATAGAGGTATAAAAAATACAACAACATTATAAAAAATAAGAAAGAAAGAAAAGTAAAACAAGAGAACCTTGGTGATTTCAGTTGAGATATAGATCCAACCATACCTGAAGCCAGAGATGACACTGGACTTTTTAGTTACATGAGACAGTTTCCACTTGCCTCAGACAATTCAATAATTAGCTTCCTTTCCTTGACTGACTTTGCTGAAACTAATTTGAGTTTTGATTTGTGTTGCCCGCAATGGAGGGCATCCCGGCATCCTGACAGATGCAAATGTGGTAGGTGGCTTCTTCCTTATCTTTCTGTACAGAGTTCCACCCCAAAAGCACTTCCTCTCTGTCCAATATGGTGGCTGACAGCAGCACTGGTGTGTGGGGGGGGGCAGCTCTGTGCCCTTTCCTTCCTCATATCAAGTGTCACTGATGAATCTTGGTACTTCTTCCTAGGGGACCTCACCATCCTCCCAACACAGGACACCAGGCAACTGTGGCTGTGTCCTTGGCACCCGGTTAGCTGACCACATAGTTGTGCTCAGGGAGATACACACATGGGCTCCTTCACTGTTCTAAGCAACTAAGTTCTGGACAAGAAAGCAAACATGGACATCCTCATGAAGGGCCTGGTTGCTGGGAGTATTTTTATTTCTTCCCAGAGACAATCATCTTGGGAATCTTCCCATTTTGACCGACATAAGGAGTGAGATGATGCTGTGAGGAATCACTTAGTTTGATGGGCTCTCAAGAGGCCACTTTACATGGAACATGGGGTCACACCACACCCCAACTTTTCAAGGCACGAAAGTTTTCTATCTCATTCTCTAGCCAAGACAATCGGGTAGTGGATGAGGAGGAAGAGAATGCCATTGTGGCCTCAGGTCACAGGAGGGTCTAGGGCACTTGATGGGTGGTATTCAACTTGGCAGGACCACGTCCTCCATGGGAGTTCTGCCTGGCACTGAAGAGGAGAATCCAGGCCTGCAGGTTAGAGCTGGCCAGGGAAGGGCCGGTGCTAAACATAGAAGGCAGCAAAGAGACAGAAGCTGTGTTGCTTTGGAGACAGTTGCAAGTGGATGTATTGGTAGAGCTGGGGTTTAAGGCAACTCCCAAGTGCGTTATTAAGAATTGTTTGCATAGATGCTTCCTAACTCACCCTTCAATGACAGTCCAAGTTCCTACTTCCCCAAGCCTTTCCTATGTGGAGTATAGACAAGCTTCTTTTCCCAGGACCAAGTCCTAACTGATAGAACCAGGACCTCTTAAGGGTACAGCCAAGGCAAAGATGTCCTTTGCTTGTTTCTAAGTCTCAGCTATGTCCAACTGTAGGCCAGCCTAGTCCAGGCACCAGGTGGGGGTGGTGGGGGAACCTTGTACTTGGAATGTTCTGGATCTGTGCTGCTAGGCCATAGGCTTTGGATAAGCATCCAGTGCTCCCACTCACCTGCCACAGAAGAAATTTTGGCAAATTATTTAATCTCCTGAGGCTCAATTTTAAAGCTGAGATGATAAAGTTAGATCAAGCTGAGTGTGTGCACACAATTAAAGCTCAATAATTGTTATCTTGGATATTATAGTATTTTCCTGGAATTGAAGGTCACTTTCTTTACAGAGTTCCAGGAAAAAAAATAATAATAATGACAAGCTGGGCATGTTGGTGCACACACCAGTGTCTCAGGAGGCTGAGGCAGGAGAATCCCAAGTTGGAGGGCAGGCTCAGCAACTTAGTGAGACCCTAAGCAACTTGGCAAGTCCCTTTCTCTAAAAAAAAAAATCAATAAAGAAAAGGGCTGGGATGTGGCTCAGTGGTTAAGCACCCCTGGTTTCAATCCGAAGTGCAAAAAACAAATAAAAACAAATTAACTAATGATGGCCTTCTGCCAGCCAGGAATTACTCAGTTTCCTTTTCCCACCCCAAAGACATGTTCTCAACAGAAAGATCCTCTTAGAACAATACCTGTGTAGTTACAGCTCTGTAGCTAGGTTGGTTCAACTTGCTTTCTCTTAATGTCTGCTCATGGCAGTCAACAGCAAAGAGTAGCCAATCTCCTGCCTCATGATTTGCAGGCAACTTTAACCATCTTAAACACATGATGGACATAGGCAGTTTAATTTTTTTGCAATGAAGATTAATTTTTAGCGACACAGTGTTATCATCACTGATAAAGGTCACTCATGCTAGATCTGTGTTTTAGAGAAATCTGAGTCAAGGGCTGGGATCGTTGGTTCTCAGGGATTTTAAAAATAAACTGCATCTACTTCCAATGGTGCACTTCCTACTTTTTAAATTTCTTCCTCTGCTTCAAGTATTTAAGAAAGGACTGGGTTCGTCTCATTCAGGGGAGAAGAAAGCAAAGCAGCATGCTTTATCCATGTTGGGCAAAACATTTGTTCCTGACAGGCTCGGAGCCAGCTCCCATGAAGGCACACCATCCCAGCCATTATTTAGCATTCTAGAACAAGGCATGGGGGGGGGCAAGTGAACCTCCTTTTCCTCTTTGTTAGATCAGTCTTTCGATTTTTCCTACCCAGCGGAGGGGTCATTTCTAAGAAGCCTCCCTCTCTGTTAGTGATACAACTGCATTTCACACCTGCAGTTGGTGGTGGAGATGGGAGGTGAGCATCCTGGAAGAATTTGAGCTCTGCTGTGGTTTTGGATATATGGTATCTCCTAAGAGCTCATGTGTGAGACAATGAAGAATGTTAAGAGGTAGAGATTAGATTATCAGAGATGTAACTCAATCAATGGATTAATCCATTTGAATGGATTATTTGAGTGGTAACTGGGAAGTAGCTCACTGGGGCTGTACTTTTGGGGCCCATATTTTGTCCCTGGCACCTCACTCTTTCTCTCTCTCTTTGCTTCCTGAAGGATGCCATCTCCTGAGCTGCTTTCCTCTGCCATGATGTTCTGCTTCATCTCATGCCCAGAGAAATAGAGTTAACCAATGGTGGACTGAACCTCTGAAACCATGAGTCAAAATAAACTTTCCCTCCGCTAAGTTTTTCTTGTCGGGTCCTTTGGTTCACAACAACATAGAGATGACTAAAATAAGGTTCTATTGCACTGGGCTAAGAGCAACACTGAAGTTTGGAGATATTAAATAATTTGCCTCAGGTCACAGTGCTATTAAGTGGGAGAGCCTGGACTGGACTCTGGGCCTCGTTAAAGACTCTGTTTCAATCACTGCATACCCAAAAGACACAGTTTATGCTCTGAGACACTCACAAGCACCCAGGAGAAAGAGGATAGGCCTGAACTGGCACATGATAAAGGGATCAAAAAGAGAAGATGTTAGGAGACAGGGACAATTGGCCCCATGTGGCCATTTTCAAGATCAAGATTCCACAGAATGATGCTTAGAGAGCCAGATTCACAGATAATTCTAATTACTGTCATGGCTAGGTTAAAGGGCACAGGACTAGTAGCCACAAACATCATGGATTCTGCTGCACATGTCACAAATAGTAGCTGAGATATTCCTGAAAAATGCTAAAGTCTCTTAGTGCCTCATTCTTAAATAGAACAAGGCAGCATATCTTTTCAGAGAGACTTCAACATAAAAGAAAAAGACAAAAACTAACAAAAAATTAGTTAGTTATTGGTACAGACAGCACAAGAAATCTCTATGATCAATATACTCAGGAATACATTGTATCCTTGAAACAAGAACAGACTGCTGTAGAAAAAGAATCCTGGAAATTTAAAATAAAAGAGTCAAAACAAATAATTTTAAGAGTAAAAAGATACACATTTAAATGTGTATCTTATAAAACAAAATATCTGGATTTTTTTTTAAAGAAAATGTTCTAGAACTGGAAGACATGCATTTTTCTTTCATCAAAATACTCAGCATTATAGGAGCTGGGGTTGTGGCTCAGTGGTAGAGCGCTTGCCTTGCATGTGTGAGGCACTGGATTAGATCCTCAGCACAACATAAAAATAAATAAATAAAGACATTGTCTCCATCGACAGCTAAAAAATATTTTTAAAAAACACTCAGCATTATAAATGAAGAAGACCCATAACAAGCTGGAATTTCTAAACACTAGAGACAATGAGCATACCCTGAAAGCTTTTTAGAATGTAGGATCATTTCAAAGGATGTGAAAATAGAATACTATCAGACTTTTAAGCAACAATACTGGAAGACAAAATGTAGCCATGCCTTCAAAAGTCTAAGGGAAACTGATTTCCAGGCTAAAATCCTGCCAAGTCAAAGAGTAGAATCACGACATTTTCAGAGCTGCAAGAATTGGACAATTTTTCTCTCTCTTTCTGAGAAAACTACAGGAAAACAGTTTTCAGAGAAACAAGAAAGTAGGACAAAGATGGGTTTGGAATTAGGAGAAAGTGGGATATGATGGAGGGAAAGGATGAAGGAAATCTTAGGAGCCCAGCTGCCCAGCAGGCTAGAGAGCAACCAGTCCAGATGAAACAGGACCACACAGGGGGCAGGACAGAGTCGTCTCCACAGCATGAAGAAGTGGGTAGAAATATTGAGCACTTAGAAAATCATAGTAGACTTTCAAGATACCTGATGAAACACACTGGGGGGACAGTTAGGGATGAGTAGAAGAAAAAGTATGCAAATAAAAGAACAATGGGACGTTTCATTCCAGGAGAAGAATAGCATAAAAAAAGTAAATACAAAATAGCAGACTATTTAACACAGTAGGGAATACAAGTTGAATTGCCTTATCAAATAATCTCAGTCTAATTAGTCAAAACTATGAAATGGGCATACAGCTGGGCTGGTGGAGGAGGGAGAGGACAACTACTGTAGAATGCCCAAAGCATTATGTATTAAAGAAAGTAAATAAGTAACGTCTAAAAGTAACAATTTCAATTTGCCAATGGGAAACAGAGATGCTAAGAGAATTGGAAGCAGTTGATTTGCTTTTTTTTTTTTTTTTGCTTGTTTGTTTATAATTTTATTTAGCATTCCTTTTTAAAAACCATGATCATATATTACTTTACTATGAAACCAATTCATATAGAAAGGGTTATTCAGAGGAGCAAACACTCAGCAGATTCAAGTCCTGTTCACCAAGTCTGGTCTGAACCTGTTTCTCTCTTTGCATATTCCTCTTACACCGAGTTAGCAGGTGGGCCTATCTGGAGGGTGCAGTCCCCGTAGGAGACAGACAGGAGACCATGGAGTTGGCTGGGACATCAGTCCCTACTTCTTGAATCAGATTTTGGCTCTCTGAGCTTTGTCTGACTCTACTTGTCCAGAAAGTGGGACTGAGCTACACTCTGTCCTTCAGGGTACCACAGGATGGTATGAGAAGTACAGACATACCTGCAGGTATAAAGCTGGTATGAAGTCAATCTACTGATGCTCTAAGATGCCAGGACAAAGGTAAAATGATGGTCTGGCTTGGGTGAATAATCACTTAATACTTTTTTTTTTTTTTAAGGAAACTGATACTGTGAGTACCACCTGTGATCATCCCTGGGTGGATGACTTCCAAATAAATGAAGAAAGTTTCCTGGAAGACAGCTGTCTTTGCCATTCATCAGGCTAAAGTTTATCCCATGGTGAGCAGTTCCCATTTTTACTACCACCCAGACAGGTGCAAACCGAACTCAGAACCAGGTGAAGGGAGGAGACCAGTGCATATCCCTGAAGCCTCTTGTCCCAGAGCTGAGGGACACCCAGCCCACCCTTGGCTTAGCGTTCTTTTCTCTAGAGGTGAGAGGTGTTCCATGGTTAGAATCCCATTAGCAGGAAGACATGATGACCTGAATAAAACGTACCCATGTAAGGTCCCACCGGCCATTAAATATTATGGTTTCTCTTCTCTTGTCGCCAAAGACAATGAAAACAATATGGGGTGTTGTGTGGGGAGCGATGATAGATACTGGAAAACTGAAATGTCATCAAGACTATATTTACTGCTCACCCGCATAATCCCAGCATTATAAAAAAAATGAGGAACAATGAATGAAGGGGGGAAGAAAAAAAAAAAAAAAACAGACAAATCCGGAGTCTCAAAGCTCCATCCCTGTGCCAATAAGTAGTTTGAAAATAGCGTCCATCAGGATCCATATGTTTTCTGCATGTGCAAGAATACTCTTACACAGGGGGCTCACTTCATAACTGAGATTCTTTTTCATTTAATTCAGTCATATTAGATTATGGGGCTGATTATGATCATATCCACAAATCAGTGTTTTAACAGAGTTTCCATGGAAACACTATATGCCCTGTTTTTTAAGTTTTTGGACAAGGCTTTGCCTGTTTAACAACTTGAACAAGTTTGACGAGGACAACATGTTTTGTTTAAGTTACATTAACTGGGGCCAATATTTCCTAATTGCATTACCAGGAGAAACATTCATGGCATTACCCATACCATGGAAAACCTCCCCAGTCCGGCGTTCGATTTGCTTTAATCACTGGACAGGAAACGTACGAGGATTGCCTTGTCTTATCAAGTTTTAAATGTGTTAACTGGTTTTAAGTTGATGAAATAATCTCCCTTATTAAATGACAAAGTTAGTCTTGTTAAGAGGATCGGTATGGACGGCTGTATCCATTTATCTCTCAAAATGCAAATAGATAAGTACCTTTGACTCCTGTGCCAGAGATAAATGCTTTTTTTTGCACAGGGGTTTCAGAGGGATTCCACCAAAATAAAGAACCCCAATTATCCCCCCTATAAAAAAGAAATCCCTCAAATATCAAACACACACACACACACACACAAATGTAAAAGGGGTGTCCAGGGAACAAACTTTTCCTAGGACAACATTTTTGTTTGTTTATCTTTTTAGAGATTCACACCCACACACCAGAGACGTGTATTTCCAAGACTCCACAATTTGGAAGTAGCCTGAAACAAACTTTTTGAAAATGCTGCGCTATAGAAAGACATGGGGGTTGGGGTTTTACGGACTGATGTCAGAGTTCACCCTGACAGCATATAAAACATATGGCCCGAAGCTCTGTGAGATGTCTGTGTCTGAAATGCTGGTGGAGCTTAATAAAATATCGGCAAGGAATAGTTTAATTTTACAGCATTAGGCACTGAGGCAGTAATTTGAGTGGGCCAAGCTGTATTTTAATACATCAAAGTATACTATACTACAGGGAAGCCGAATATATTTTTAAAAGACATACACTCCCTATTCAGAACTACTTGACTCAAAATCCTTCCTTTCCGACGAAGGATAAGTCAAAAACAGTCCCAGTCTCCCTGGAGCTACCTGTCTTACTTTTTAAACTATGCACATATCTCAAAAGTGAGTTCATCTGTTTCCAGGCAGTGTCTTTTACTAGGGGAACAGGGAGGTGGATGCAGACAGGAAAGCTATATGTGGCCACTAGCTCAGGTGTGGCCATTTTCTGTGCCATCCAGCAGGGATGTTATAAGGCCAGTTTCATCCTCTGCATCTTCTGTCCCTAATTTTAAGATGATTGTCTGCTCAGATCTGAGTCCCGTCATCCTTCCCTCTGCATGGGGACCTGGAATTCATCAGGGTGGAGGGGACAGCGCTTTTCTCCTGTCTTCTGGGCATGCTCTGTTTAAGAACCTGCATGCTCTAAAGCAAATGTGGCCAATGGGCTTTGTTCCAGTGGTTCTTCAAACAATCATCTGGGTGGAGGGGCAGATGGAGGTCCACGGAATGCCCTGCTTCTCCTGCTACTGGTCTACAGATCAAAGGGAGCTCTCTCCTTCCTGCCTAGCAATGAAGAGAGGGTGGGCCTGTGGGGGCAGCTTCTGAACAGGGGAGCAGCCATGACCAATACGTCTGAGATCTGACTGATAGCACCATTCTGGGGAATGGACTAGATTAGTGCTAATGCTCTCCAGCAAAGGCCCATGCTTTCTTTACCTCCGGTCCCAAAATGCTCTTCCCAACCCATGGCCACAGCAGACAGACAGCAGCTCTCCTCTTCTCCCTGTGGTTCTTTGTCAGGGAAGCAAGAGATTCTGCAAGAATATAAGGGTGGATGTCCTCTGGGAGACATGTGCGGGGGTTATTCCACCAAGTTCTCTTTGCCTGGGTCAAATTTTTCTTTTAGGGCTGTTTTTGCTTTCCCCCAAATGCAAGGGGAAGATTTGGGGGAAATAATGTGAGAGAAAAGAACATAATAGTTCAAAGGCTTGGAGGTGAGGCAGATGTAGGTTCAAATCCCAGCACTGCCATATACAAAATTGCAATCTGGAGGGGAATCAACCTCACCTAGAATCCTTTTTTTCCTTCAGTAAGTAGTAAGTTGCAGAAGATAGACAAGCACAGTGGCACACACCTGTAATCCCAGTAGCTCTGGAGGCTGAGGCAGGAGGATTGCAAGTTCGAGGCTAGCATCAGCAAGAAAGTTAGCAGGGCCCTAAGCAACTTAGTGAGACTGTGTCTCAAAATAAAAGGGCTGGGGATGTGGCTCTGTGGTTAAGCACCACTGGGTTCAATCCCCAGTACCAAAAAAAAAAAAAAAAAAAAAAAAAAAGAAAGAATAAGATACAGAAGACCAAGACCATGGTTTCTCTATGGCATCACAGAGGAGTGACAGGTTGGGCTTAGAGTAAAGCCCTCTGTATCCAGTCTGAGACCTGATTTCTCTGTAAATCTTAGATGTTGTGATTTAACCCTGAGAATTGAAGGATTGAAGGACTCACAGTGTCAAAGCAGAGTGAACTTCTAAAGAGAAGAACTCACCAAAGAATCAGCTGCTATTAACAGAGTCCCGTGGCCTAACACGGGAGCAAGTCTGCCGGGTGCTTTTGGTGCCAGCTCCCTATTTACCATTTGTTACCCCTTTGGATCAGCTTCCTCTGCTCTGGGCACTTCATTTCTCAGGCTGAGGGCCATGTAGTGTTAGGAGAGGCAGCACAGATGAGACTCACAGCTGATTTGTCACCCTCCGCAACCCCCTGGCTAAACACAGGGATTGCCCTCATAACCCAAACTCAAAAGCACAGCATGCCTGGGCCATACCTGGGCTTTCTGTAATCATATTTCTAGTGCAAGTGCCAATCCATGGACCATACTTATTTTTCAACATGCTATGGATTGAAGGCCATTTTGAAAAATAAAGAATTAAAAAAAAATTTTTTTTCCTCCAAAGGACAAGGACAAAGCAGCAAATTTACAGCTCCATGTAGAAAGTGGGGTGGGGGCAAGTGACCTAGATCAGTTGCTTCCAAGGGCTTGATTCCAATTATCCCCTCAGCAACATGGCAGTTAGCTTTGTATAATGGACTCTAAGGAAATGTAGAGTCAAGCTCGCAAATGGTAAGGATGGAGTTCAGTAATGGCCCATAGCATTGTTAGCATAGTACCCATGGCTGTCTGATATTGTCTGCCTCAGCCACTAACTGGAGGGACTTCAAAGCCATGCATGGTTGGCCTCATGGGGCTCCTGAGTGAGGCTTTGATGAATCCATGCAGCAGGTAGCTGTGTGACACGGGACCTCTGGGAATCACTTCTGCAATAACATAGGCAACTCACGGGAGGAAAAGTTCCATTCCACCAGGGTAGCCTCGGGGACCAACAAAGGCCAAGGGACTTCAATACCCATGTGCCTAGGTGAGCAGCTCCTTTGTTCAGTGCCCACAACTGCAAACTGTAGGTCAAATCTTGGAATCTGATAGTCAGGTACTGAGATTCCCCTAAGGCAAAGACATCATCTGCTCTACCCCCACCAAGAAGTGTTCAGAAGACGGTAAGCTGTTGTGGAACTGCCAAAGGACACCATCGGTGAAGTCACAGCACCCCTAAGGTAACTTATGGGACTCTAAGCCTGACCCAAACACCACACAGCCTTGCAGACATGTGCATGAGAGACAAAGCTTTTCAGTATTAACTGCAATGCAAGACGGAGGGGGCAGCTCACGACTAGCTCTTACAATTCTTCTCAGCATCCAGTTGTCCAACCATTTCCCTTGCCCTGTGAGCAGGGACCACACTGGTCTTCTGGCAGCCCCTAAGACATAGTACCTTCTTTTTGGCCCTTCGGCCTCACACACACAATATCTTTACATGGAGGGGCCCTTTTCCCTCCTGCTCTCTCTACTAAATTCTAGTCCATACAGAACATCCATAGAAATGCTTTCCCCACTTCCCTTATTAAATTCCATGGCTGCATTCTTTTTTTGGTGTATGTGAGGAGGGTACTGGTAAGTGAACTCAGGGGTACTTAACCACTGAGTCACATCCCCAGCCCTTTTTATATTTTATTTAGAGCCTGGATCTCACTGAGTTACTTAGGGGCTCGCTAAGTTGCTCAGGCTGGCTTTGAACTCCTGATCCTCCTCTGCCTCAACCTTCTGAGCCCCTGGGACATGGTTGCATTCTTACAGTACCACTTAACCCCTCTCCCTAGCAGGTTTAATGGCTGCGTAACAAATATCTGTTTCTGTTCCACACTCTATTGGTCATCTGGACTGTAAGTCTATTTATTTTCTCTCAAACACAGAGCTTAACAGGCTAGGAGCTCTCAAGAGATGCCTCTTTAATGAAGAAATAGCATACAATAAAAGGTCCAGAATCCAAGCCCCCTTGGTGCACTTGATTTGAATATAAGGGTGTTTTCACCTTCAGCAGAAATGCAAGACACTCATGAACAAACAGTCTCTGAGAGGTAAGCACCTATGTTGCTTGTGCTCAAAAATGTCTCTGTAGGTCTATCTCAGCTCTTCCTCACATAGCAGGGTACACAGGCTGCATTTCAAATGTTTCCTTGGTAGAAGTAACTGAAGGCCACGAGTAGAAACTTATAAACATCAGCTGGAGCAGCAAGAGCTGTACATGAGTTTATTTTCTCCTCAGCCCTCATTAGAATCACAAATGAAATGTTGACAACATATGAAGGAGCCTGCTTGTCGAACACAAATGTTTCCACTCCTATCAACCTCCAAACTCTGATAGTCATGCTTCACGATGAAAGCTCAACAGCCCCGGGGAGATGACTACATGCGTCCTCTAATTACACAAGGATGGGAAAAAGGGCCTCTCCGAACCCAGGATCCACTGCTGGAGAGATCAGCAGGGAAACTTTAACAAATAACAGTGTGAGCACAGAGGAGGTGGCCCAAAATGGGATTCTCAAATTAAGCGCAAGGACAAGAATGTTACTACTGCATCAGAACAGGAAGCCCGATGAAGGTGGCTGTAGCCACGTCAAGGCAGGTCCTTAGTTTTGCCAGCAAAAGTCCCACACAAGTCCCCAGCATGCACGCACGCACACACACATTCTGCACGAAGATCATGCTGGTGGTAGTTGCAAGATACCAACAACCTGCTTTCCTTTGTGGGGCTATTATGATGACAGGCAGAGAGATGTAGGACACAAATGCACCAAGTCTGCAACTGATTCTAGGCAAACACAAGTATGCATGTGCTTTACAATCTCTTCCCAGGCAAATGCTCCTTTGCACCAAACTTGCTTTTATTCTAAGCAGATTAGTCAGGCAGACATAGCCCAAGTGCAGAGTTGGTACGTGTCATACAGACACAATAATAAAGATACTAGATAATCAATATTACCAAATGCGAAGGTGTATTTTGTTAAGAGTCTTATATTAAAAATTTATTTAGGGAAGGTAGCTCAGTGGTAAAGGCCCTGCCTAGCATGCATGAGACCAGGGGTTCAATCCCCAGTACTATACACACACACACACACACACACGATTAATTTGTGCTGGGTGTGATGGCATATGCATGTAACACCAATGACTTAGAAGGCTGAGGCAGTAGGATTCACTCCCCAGTACTGCAAAAATAAAAATAAATAAATAATACTTAAATGTTCCCTACAAATCTGTGAGGTGGGTCCAGGTGATGAGACTGAAGATCAGAGAGGTTAAATAACTCAGAGTCACACATCCAGTTAATGTCAGACTAGCGTTTAAATCTACATGGTTTCTCTCCAGATTCCATGTTTATAACAGGGACCCTCTTCTGAAATGAAATAGTAAGACAGATGAAGCTGGGTCATCACAAGGGACACCTAAAGTTCAGGATGTGTCATTAACGGGTTACGACATAAATCCTCCTTGAGACAACTGTGCTTTCTGGAACACGTTCCAGCTCTGGGTATCAAAGACCTAACAGAGAGTAAAATTTCAAAGAGGAAAAAGCAAGACATGGATTCATGAGAGTATCACAATGTACATACACTAAGCTCTGACTTAAAAATATGAAACACACATCATAATCTATTATAGAAACTGAACTATCGTGTTATTAAAAAAAAAAGCACCAAAGACAATAAAAATGCACCAAGAAGAGTTGCACAAAACACTCATTTTATGTGTAACATGAGTAAACAATCAGACGTGAACATGAACTTGATTCCAATTTATATTCTTGGGGCAGGGACAAGAGTAGCCAGTCAAAAGATCTAAGTAAAACAACGTGTCAATGTGAGGCCTTGGCCAGGCTTCCTAAGCTGCTGTATTTCTTGATCTTCTCGTTTCTTTCATTAGCTTTACGTCCACAGGCATCTGTCTATGTTTACTGTACCAGCCACATGAGCTCACTAATTACCTTTAATCATACTTATCTGAAATGCATCTTTACCTTCACAGACGTCTTGTATACAGGAAAAGTGCTGGAAGGCTGTGGTTGGGAAGATCTTGGGATGGAAAGTCTGTGTTTTCTCTAACCCTGACAGTGCAGGGAGGATGAGCTCCCCCCACCTCCAATAATGCATTTAGTTTGACCTCGGCTACCATCTTAGGATCCCCAGGAAGGGCTTAGGAGAGGTGGTTCTCTTAAGAGTTGGACATTCCGTATTACTCAGCCCTCAAGAAGAAAGAAATCATGGCATTTGCTGGTCAATGGCTGGAATTAGATTATCATGGTAAGTGAAATAAGCCAATCCCCCCCCCCAAAAAAAAAATTAAAGGTCTCTCTGATATAGGGATGCTAACGCATAGTAAAAGGGGAGGAGGGAAGAATAGAAGTTCACTGGATTAGACAAAGGGGAATGAAGGGAAGGGAGGAGGGATGGGAATTGGAAAGACAGTGGAATGAATGGGACAGAACTTTCCCGTGTTCATATATGAACACACGACCAGTGAAACTCCACATCATGGACAACCACAAGAATGGGAAGTTATACTCCATGTATGTATAATATGTCAAAATACATTCCACTGTCATTATAACTAAAAATAACAATAAAAAAATTTTAAAAAGAGTTGTACATATCAACGAAATTATAAGCAGTCTTCCTGTGGGTAGCAGGTACAAAGAAGGTGAGGAGATCAGTATCAACTCTCATGAAATGACTAAGCATTGCTAAATAGCACACACTGGTAAGCACTCTGAAGGCCCAGAGCCAGGTTACTATGTCTTTCCTAGACCCCGCAGCACTTTAGCTCCACCTGGGACCCTGGGGACAGGTGGATGTTGAAAAGTAACCACTGACCAACATTACAGACACTGCTTTCCTTAGCTTGAGGGAGAATAGAGGTATGCATTTCACACGCAGGACTCCAATGATTTTTTTTTTCAGGTCCACTAATATGCTATTTTATCAGACAGCTCCAGGTCTGCTAAAGGGGGCTTAAACTCTATAGATATTCCTATGAAGGAAACTGAATGAATCTTAGTATTTCTTGAGTCTAAATCTTCAACTTGTCAAAAGAGCAAGAAAAAAAAAAAACAGTGGGTGAACATCTCCTTCCACCTTCTCACTAGAAAAACCATGTGGCAGCCTTGATTCTCCCCTGAACAGCTCAAAAGTAACTGTGTTCTCATCCTCTGACTCAGAATTTTGCAAGTTAATTAAATCTGCAACTTACTACCAAAAGAGTGTGTGGTACCCCCAAAGACTTAAGATATATAAGGAAGAAAATTATTGGTTCTATAAATATTGGACCAGATGTGGGTACTCATAGTCCATGTGATTGCCATAAATATATTAGAGACCCTGAGCAAATGAGTTAATTTCTCTGTGCCTTAGTTTTGTCATCAATAATGAAAGTAATAGTAACATTCATTCATTCATTCATTCAGAATTTTTATAATGAACTTATGTGTGGGTATTGTAGAAACAAAGGACAGAAGGAAAGAGTCATCTGAAGCTTAAGAGACCAGTGATCTGTGGTCACCTTTAAGTGAGATGATGCAAACAAAATGGGGGTGGAGTGGGGGTACAGATTGCTGCTAATGACCTCCAACAGTGATGTCTCCTCTTCTTCGAAAGCACACAGCTAGACTACATTTCCCAGATTCCCTTGCTGCTAGATATGGGCACATGATTTCATCCTGGCCAATGGAATATGAATAGATGTGGTAAGTACCTTTTCCAAGCCTGGCCCACATCTTCATTTTCTTCCCCCATCAGCCAAACTGATGGAGAGGACTCTCAGAACCAAGAGGAGGGTACAGCCACTAGATGGAAGAAGCCTGGGTATATGAAGGACTGCATGGACTCTATCAATCTGAATTAAACTATAATAAATGCAAAAAGATAAGTTGTTCTGTTAAGCCACCAAGAGTTGGGGGTCTATTTGTCATAGCAGCTAGCATGTCTTTAATACAAATCTGTAGCACTGTCTGGCCCACTGTGAGCACTAAATACATGACTGATAGGCTTGTCATTTAGAAATATATTCCTAGTTCCCTTGCCATATGCCTTAGAGACTAAATCCAAAGAGAGAGGGGTACACAAACACATACACATATACACAGAAAATCGGGAAGGAGGAAGGAAGGAATAAAGGAAGGAAAGGAGGAAGGGCAGGAGGAAGGAATCCAGCAAGCAATACTGAAGCTCTGGGTAAACTTTCTACTTTAGTGCGTTTGGTCATCCACAATTCCTAGGGAAATATTTTCACTATTATCCACACGCCTCCAGATACCAAGTTGCCTCCATAGCCAAATGAAATTGCTGCATGGATATGTGGTACCAAGGGCCTCCTTCCCATTCTGGGCTGCAGCTGTCCCTGGACCTGGCTGCTGTCCCCCAGCATCAGATCACCAAGGCACGTACTCTGGATGGGGCTCCTGTTGACAGGAAGGGAGGAGAGCTTTGCCATGATTTACCGAAGCAGACGTTAAAACCGGGAGAAATGCTCACGTTCGTTATAAGGTCTTGTCACAGGCAGAGACCCCTGGGCACAGAAACACAGATGAGTCCTCTGGGGCTGATCCTCTTGGAGTGAGAGGAGGTAACTGGCAAGGCATGCTGGATGTACACTTACAACTCAGTCCCTAGAGATCTTGCCATCTGGATAGTCCAGTAAATGGAATGTGCCTTGAGTGCACCTACCGGACAAAAATGTCATTTTCCTTTGCAACTTTTTAATTACAGACGTGATACATGTTTGTTGTAGCAAGTTAAATATATGCAAAGGTATAAAGAAAAAGAGGTATGACAGAAAAAGTTAAGCTCCCTCTCTTCTTAAACTAGACCCCTGTCCTGTCAAATAATCAGTATTACCAGTTTGGTGCCTGCCCTTTCAAGCTTCTTGCATCTTTAGATACAACAATACACACTACAGGGTTTATTTCTCCACCTTTAACTTTTTTTTTTTTTTTTCCCCTCAGCCTTGAGGATTGAACCCAGGGGTATTTTACTGAGCCACCTGTTTAGCACTTTCAATATTTTTTTTAGATGGAGGTATAGGGATTGAACTCAGGGGCACTTGATCACTGAGCCACATTCCCAGCTCTTTTTAATTTTTATTTTGAAATGGGGTCTCATTAAATTGCTTAGGGCCTCACCAAATTGCCAAGACTGGCTTTGAAGTCACAATCCTCCTGTCTCAGCCTCCCAAGCCACTGGGATTCCAGGCATGTGCCACTGTGTTGGCCTTTACTTTTTTTTAAACACAAATAAAATTATATAACATACATTCCTATTCAAATTGCTTTACTTCACTTAACAACTTATTATGAATCTTTTCTGAGATGGACTTATTTAGTGCTCATTTATTTTCTTTAAGAGATGTAGATAATATTCCTTGGAAGAAAGTTATTACATGCTGGATTTTAAAGCATCAACTTTAGGGTTAATAATGGCTGTTGATTTTTGTTGTGGATGTTGTTTTTTTCAGAAGAATGTTGAAATGGTAACTCGACCTATTTATTTATAAACCATTCTGACTTAAATTGGGCCACAGAGTGGGTCTCTCAGAAGGTGGGGGATTCTTGAAACCTTAGCATGACAATAACCCCAATATTATTCCGAGGGTGAATCTGCAATTCGATTCTATGCAGGAAGCTGGAGTCCGGCTGGGTCTTGGTCTGGGGAAACCTCCCCTCTAAGGAGTGCATTTGGCCTGTGCTGACGTGTGACATCTCTCCTTGGTGACTCCGCATGCACAGTTGTTGCCACCTCTTAAAGCTGGCTCACGGAGGGAGGGAAGGGAGGAGCTGTGGGCATTAGCATGCGGGTCACGCACCCTCTCTTTGTTCTCTTGGCTAAGGTCAGATGGAATAAATCAATCAGCCTCCACATCCAAAGTCCTTCAGCGTGTCCTGGAGCCTTCTATCCATGTGTGCACTGCCCATCTTTTAATGACCTGTTGGAGTCAGCAGGAACAAATAGAACCAAGAGCCTCCTGGGGCAGCAAGCAGCTGCTCCTGGGAATCTATCCTCTGTGGGATTCTCTGTGTGTTCCCAGTTTAGATGGGAACAGCCAGCTCAGACTCTTCTGAGGTCTGAGAACACGCACTGCTAAGAGGAGATACTGCTGTTGATTGACCAGATCTGTGCTATGTACTGAACAAATAGCACTTCATCTGTCCTGTCCCCTAGGAGGTAGGTACTATCCATACTCTACAGATGCAAAGCAATACTCAGAAAGGTTGTGATTTGTCCAAGACTACACAGCATTAGGATCAATGCAACATAAAAATGGACATCCTCATTAAGCCACACAGCCTAATTGTAACTGGAGGTGTTCTTGGTCCTCTGAAGTTCCCTGCAAGTGTCCTGGCCTCCCATGCCCAATCATGCTCTCAGTGGATTCATCTTTCTCAGGCCTCTGAGTCCAAGAGATTCAGATCCTATTTGGGTTCTGCAAGATATGGCTAAATAGCTCCACTATAACCCAAAGAGATACACGCTCAAATTTTCGGTCCAACACATCCCTAAAGTTGGTGAGTACAGTGCCTTTGAAGCTCACTCCTGATTTTTGACCAGCGTGACAAGGTTTTAGACATAAGCAAGCCCTAAAGATCATCCTATACTTTATGGAAGAGGAGATAGGACAATAAATGGATATGCCTGGTTGGGAGGTGGGAGTTAGGGGTGGATGACAGGTGGTGAGGTGACAGCAGTGGCTAGAGGGTGAGATAGAGCAGGGTTTGCAAACCATAGCCCACCGGCTTATCAGGCCCTTTACCTGTTTTTGTAAATAAAGTCATATTGGAGCACAGGCACACATATCCATTAAGGATCATCTCTGGCTATTTTTGTATTACGACAGCAGAACGTAAGCTTGCACCAGAGACCAGAGGGCCCTCAGTGTCTAACATATTTACTGCCTGACCCTCCACGAAAATGTTTTTGGACCCCAAGGAAAGAGAGAGTCACATAGGTAGAGGGGTAACTTCCAAGTTCTTAAAGGGAACATTAAGTTTATAGGTGTTTTTTTTTTTATGCTCTTATGAATTAATGACTATGTTACAGGTGAGCCACTGATGGTCATGTATCATGGAAAAGTTATTACTAGCCGGGCATGGTGGCACACGCCTGTAATCTCAGCAGTTTGGGGGGCTGAGGCAGGAGGATCACGAGTTCAAAGCCAGCCTCAGCAATGGCAAGGCCCTAAGCAACTCAGTAAGACTCTATCTCTAAATAAAATACAAAATAGGGCTGGGATGTGGCTCAGTGGTTGAGTTCCCCTGAGTTCAATCTTGGTACCCTCAACCCCCAAAATGGGCATCCTTATTTAGCCACATAGCATGGTTGTGGGAAGGGGCTTGGAGACAATAGTCCCCAAGGAACAGGCTATTAAGAATAGTCACTATCCAATCCTGTTCAGAGGGAGCCTCCTGCCTTTGTAGCACCAGGCAGGCTTCAGGGCTGATCCCTGTCAAGACCAGGAGCTGGGAAGTGCTGCAAAGCACTCTAATGGGTACTGATCAATACTCATGAGCACACTCTAGGCTGTGACATGTATTGCTTTAGGTAATTCTAATTACAATCTTGTGAAATAAAAACTACCATTATCCCCATGTTAGAGATGAGGTCCTGAGCGGACTAGTCAAATCCTGGCCCATCTGATTCCCAAATTCATATGCAAAGGCTCCACTTCACAGCCTGGGGCCAGAGATCCCAGTTCTTATGGCCTCCATGAAAGGCGTCCCAGAGCGCACTCATAACATGTTGGGGTGTTGTAGGAGAGCAACCTCAAGCATCAAAACCCCACCTCAACAAATGGCAGGGGAGTTGCACATTCAGAGACAAGAGTTTCTGTCCCTGGTGGGAAAGTTCCCAGCAGCTTCAGTTAGAGAACGTCACAGTTCATTGATGTCTGATGCGCACAGGCGGCTTTATTGTTTCACATGTGAAAAATGAGGAAAGGGCCAGACCCTTGGCATCAGGGAAACGATGAAAGATTGAGATTTCCAAAGTCATGCTAACCCACAGGTCAATTCAACCGGGGCTGGGGTGGGGGGGCGGGGGCGAGGGAGCCGGCAGGCAGCTGAGAAGTATTTGTGGCATCGGAGGGGTGGGGGAAGAGGTTGCGATGTCCACGCAAGGAAACCATGGCTATGAATTTCAGGGCATCAAGATCCTGTCAACACAGCTAATCCCTACGGATGTTGGCTGAATAAGCCTCTGATGACCAAAGAAACGCACTGTGGAAACCATGTCAGCCTCCAGCAGGCCAATTTGTCCTCATATTACACACTCTGCTGGCTCTGTTGCTAGACCCCCAGATCGAGCGTTCCCCCCACCGCCAACCCGATAAGGTGGACACAGCATGGTTAATAAGTCAACAGAATTCAGAAGCCACGACCGGATTAAGGAGGCCGTTTTTATTTTGGTGCCCTGGACTCCAAGCAGATTAAATAATCAAAAAGGCCGAGCCATCGGGGTCATGTTTGAATGCTACAGCTGTTCACCGAGATTTGACAAACATTCTTTACGCGCGGCTCTGGGTCTGAATGGGAAAGGCAGGGATGATCTCGGGGAGGTCGACACTTTAAGAAAGAAGAAGGGGACACAATCAAAAGATCCTTTTATGGAAACCGATCCCAGCCAGATGGAGACAAGGGGACAGGCTGCTTAAAGAAGTGGTCTTGTGAAAGCGACAACTGTTCTCAGCATCGAAGAAAAAGCCCAAGCAGGATTCAGAAGAAGTGAATGAAAACTCCGAGTTCTGCCATGCCCTCCGCTTGTGGATCTGCAAATTAATAAGGGTGGGCTGCGTGATCGGCAAGGACCCTGGCCCCGTGGAGGCGCAGCCATGAGAGGTGAGCCGTGATGGATGAGTGCTGTCGCCCCTTGGAGGAGTTTTCCAATGGAGGGAGGGAGGGAGTGGATCCCCTCAGAAAGGTGTCCAGTGAAATCTATTTTCAAGTCGTCTTCCTTAAAAGATCGGACATATGCAAAAAATATCTCCGAAGGGGAAGATTTATGTTTTCACCACGTTGGGTGCAGAGGAAGGGACTGGAGACAAAATTATGCGGCCATAATGTGAGTGTGCGCTGGGCATGCCATGGGTCATTTCACAGAAAACATGGTGCGGGCAGTTTGAGTTCATATATTATTCCCTTTGGGGGAGAGGGTTGGAGCCAAAGGAAGAATAAACCAACTGGCTCCAATCTCAGAAAGACAAGCCCTTCATTAACGGCTCAGCAGATTCCGTGGAAAACATATTCTCTTATTTAAGAATTGATTTCCTGCAGCTAAGTCATGTTTGAGGCCCACAGTTCAAGGGAGGGGTGTGGGTTTGTTTCTCATGGGAAGATATTTTGGCTTGGAAAGGAGTCATTTCCTTTACCTGCAAAATTGGTGAAAGGAGAACAAGGGTTTTGTGCTTTTATGTTTGGGAAAGGGGAAGAGGATGGTGACATCCTACCTCTCTTGAATTAAGTTAAACAGAGCAGCTTCTCTTTCAGAAGGCTCCGGGGCCTCCTTCCTATGAGCCTTCAGCACTGTTAGCTCCAGAGAGAGAATTCAGAACAAGGGAGCAGGCTGCAGAGCCTGGGAAGGCCACATAGTATATTTCCTTAGTTAAGCCTTCAAACAAACAAACAACCTCCATCAAGAACTTTCAATAGGAGTAGATCACTCTTTTTAAGTTTCGAATATCATCATGTGGCCTTGTGAATTCCTCTACCAATTTGACAAAATGCCCTTGACAGATGTTTGCCATATTTTGAAATTTGAGTCTCAAAAAAACAAAAAAACAAAAAAAAAACCCAAGAAGTGTTATAGCAACTTTGTAGAAGAATCTAAGAGAATCTAAGAATATAAACTGGCATCCTCTCTCCCCTTCAAAGGACACTCTCTCACATTCCCATATAGCCAAAGAGTGCTGAGGCAAGGATGCTTTTTGCAGCATTGTTTGTAATGAAAGGGGGAAAAAAAATATTGCAGCCGCTCAATTGCCCCTCAGAAAAGGGATGAGTAAATATTGAATTTGAAACGATCTCACCATGGAATACTCGATAGCAGTTAAAAGGAATGAATTATCTCTCTAGGTATCCAAGTGGCTAGATCAGCATGGAGGAAGACGACAGACTTTAGTATGAGTCAGACTGATGATTCCATTTATGTGAATATTTAGAAACCACAATGCAAATGAGTGTGTGTGCATGAAAAAGTATTTGACAGGCACTGGAGTGGAGCAGATAAGAACCCTCACACTTTGCAGGCAGATTGTCTGGGTTCAAATCATGGCTCCATTACTTACTATCTGTGTGATCCTGGGTACGAGATTTGGTGTCTCTGTGCCTCAGTTTCCTCACCTTTAAAATGATGAAATTAGTACAACCATACTTAACGATGTTATAGGAACGAATTGATGTATATAAAGCATATGGAATGATGGTTGGCCCCAGATATGTGCCATTGTTAAATATTAATATTAAATATTTATTAATTATTAAATATTGTTTTTAAACATACCTGGAGGGATATATCAGTTATGGTGGGGGAAGGATAAAGTAAGTATGAAAATCTAAATGACAGGCACAACTGTTACAGGAACATGGATGCTTATGATACTATTATTTTTTTTTTGGTGCAAGGGGAGGGGTGTGTACCAGGGATTGAACCCAGGGGTGCTTAACCACTGAGTCACATCCCCAACCCTATTTTATTTTATTTATAGACAGGATCTCACTGAGTTGCATAAGGCCTCACGACATTGTTGAGGCTGGCTTTGAACTCATGATCCTCCTGTCTCAGCCTCCTGAGCTGCTGGGATTACAGGCGTGTACCATCGCGCTCGGCCTGATTATGATATTATTCTTAATGCTTCTCTGTATTTTGAAAATCTCCTGAATACAAAAAGAGCAGAGATGATCATTCAGGATTACACTTGCCATGACGAACGTCAATCTGAAAGAATGCTTTAGACCTGCCCTACCCAATATAGTAACTACTAGCTACAGGGTACAATTTAAAAATTAATTAAAATGAAATAAAAATGATATTCAGTTCCTTGGATGCAGTGGCCTGTCACTCTTCTCCACGTCTGGCCCCACATGATGCAGCTGTGTCCTACAAAAGGCATGTGTAACCAAAATATTCTTTTTCACCTTTCTATTTTTCCACCATTTGGGTACTGAAGCACTTGGAAAGTATCTTTCCCAAGGCTACTGACAATAATTAGCAAGGTGTGAAATAGGATGTACTCAGTCTGTCCCAACCCTACTCAAAAGGTGAGTGACACAGCCTGTCATCTAGGTTGCAGGAGGTGTTATCTGGCTCAGAATCACATTACCTGTGAATTAAAAAAGGGACATACATGCAGATCTCTCTCCTAACACTAGCCCAGAACCCACTTTCTTTCTGTTTGTCCTAGGTGAGCTGCTACTGCTTTTGAGTGTGATTTTCCCACGCCAGGGTGTGTACGGCTGCCCAGAGAAGTGCATCTGTCACTCATCTTCAAACTCTGTAGACTGTAGTCACCGGGGTCTGGCTGAAATCCCTCCTGATCTGCCTCCTCAGACTCTAACGCTGCTCTTGCAAGATAACCAGCTACACCATCTTCCTGCTCATGCGTTTAGGTCAGTTCCTCGGCTCATGACCTTAAACTTGTCCAACAATTCTCTCTCACATCTGGCCCCTGAAGTTTTCCATGGACTTCGGCACTTGCATGTTTTAAACCTAACTCACAACTTCCTGCTTTCCCTGGAAAGCAGACTTTTCCATTCCCTCCCGCAGCTGAGGGAGCTCGATGTGTCATTCAACAACATCAGCCATCTTCCCACCTCGCTGGCTGAGCCTTGGGAGAACCTAACCTTGTTCGAAGTGCGACAGAACCAGCTCCACTATCTCGATCGCAGGCTCCTAGAATCCATGCCCAGCCTGAGGCTGTTATTTCTCAAGGACAACCTCTGGAAATGCAATTGCCACTTGCTGGGTCTTAAACTCTGGCTGGAGAAATTTATCTATGCAGGTCAGTAACGTCTGTTTGGAAAGCCCCAGCTGTGTGTCACCAGCCTGGGATGAACCTCATCTGTTCTCTGCATTAGCAGATACACTGAGGAGAGTGCAAGGGACAGTTTTAAGCTTTTTTTTTTTTTTCACATTGATGTCATTTCATGGTTTGGCAAAAAGGTAGGTGAGTCATTAGAGGGTATTTAAATTCAGGTTATTTATATTCATCTACAAATATAATGCACAGAGACAACTTTCTACTTGTCTGATTAATATAACATGAAATTAATTCTCTGGCAGGTATGTCCATAGGAAGGAGGGACTTCAATTGCCACCTGAGTGACTGCTTCACCCCAAAGTGGCACTAAACTCTTATTTTCAAGTATGATCCAACTGGGGACAGGGTTATCACTCTTTGGGATATTTTCCCCTCTTTGTTTGCTTCTGCCCATTTGACAGGTGAAAATATTCCCTAAAAGAATCTCTTTCTGCTTTAGTAAGTACTACTGTTATTAAACTTGGGTGCAATATGACCTCTTTCTAAAGTTATTCATTATTTCTTTAACCAGATGTCAAAAAGCAAAGCAAGAGATCCCAGAATATTAAAGATGGGCGGGGGGGGGGGGGGGGGGGGGCGGGCGCTGCTATGGAAATGACCCAAGGGTTAGCAAACCACAGCCCTAAGGCCAGATCCAGTCCCTCTTCTCTTTGTGTAAATGCAGTTTTGTCAGCCAACATCCATGTCTATTCATCACATACTAAGCAGCTGTTTTGCACTCTAAGGGCAAGTTTAAGTGGTCATGACAGACTGTTTGGTAAAGCTGATATTTATTATCTGGCTCTTAATAGAAGTTTGGCAAATCCCTGTTATCAATGGGAAACAGAGGCCCAGAGAGGTTCCGTGATTTGCCCAAGATCACAGAGCAGAAGCACAGAGGAAAACAGAAAGCCTGACTTTGGTTCTTGGCCCTACATTCTTTCCTGTACCCCATAGTGCGTCTCTGAACATCATTCATTGATTCCCACACTTGAATGCTTTTTATATCCCAGGCACCATTCTGGGCTCTGAGAAAAGGGCCGTGAACAAGAATATTGTTCCCTAGTGCTCAGTGTCACTCTAGTATCTAGAGTATGTAGAGTAGTATGAATGGATGTTAATTAAGACCATGAGTAACGATGCATGCTCAGGTGGCAGTGCTAAGACGACAATGAGGCAGGGGAAGCAGAGGGAGCAAGAGGGGAGGGGGCCCCCTTTTAGACTGAATGGGCAGGGAAGTCCTTTCCAAGGAGGTGACATGGGTGAAAAGAATCAAAACAAGGAGGAATGAGCCAGGAGATGACTAGGCGAAGGACATCAAGTTTGGTGACAAAAGGAGAACCAGAGAGTTGCTAGAACAGAGGCAGGCTGTGGCAGAGGGGACAGAGAGGAGGCAACGCATGTCCTCAGAGACCATGTCATGCAGGACTGTGCAGAGCAGACCTTGGGCCTGGGATTTTATTTTAGGTCAGATGGAAAGCCCTTGCATTTTATTCAGGGGAACAATATGATCTGATTACAACTTAAAAGGTTACTCTGGTGAGTCTAGTAAAAGCAATCCAAAAGCTGCAGAAGAAGAGCCAGAGAGATTTAAAAGAGAAGATGAATCATGTTAGCCAGGGAGAGGATGGTAGTGACCCCAAACAGAGTGGTAAGAAGGCAAGGCTTTGGGAGACACCTGGAATATTAAACTGCTAGCAATGGCTAATGAGGAGGAGTGGCAGATGAAGAAAAGAGTCTAAGGATGGGAAATTCTATTTCATTTGTCGTGCAGGGATAGCCAAAGAAATGGTGATGCCTTTAGCAAATTGGGAGTGGGGGAAGTGAGGAAGGGGGAGGCATAGAGTCAAGAGTTGGTTTTGGGGCATGTTGGAGACACCCATTCCAAATCCAAGGGGAGCTGGGTCAGGGGTTGTAGATTTGAGCCCATTGCTCAAGAAAATATGACATGAATTAAAGAATCAATAGCATCTGGATTGCACAGATGAAGGCAACTTAGAAAACAGCTCGAGTTCAAATATACAATACCGAATTAAGAAGCATCTCAACAGTAAAATAACAAATCACATCTCAGTCACCAGCCAACATTCCAGTTAACTGACAACAGGAGCTATAGCATGTGCCAATCTCCTTCTGATAGGATGTTTCAAATGCAACTAATTACAGCTGGGGGTAAGGAGCTTGAGCTATTGTATTCTGGATTAAATCGTAGGCATATACCAGACCATCACACAAAAGACTTTTCATCAAAGAAGAATATTTCTTGATTAGACCAGAGTTCCCAGGCCAGGGATGTTAGAAGCAATGTGGGATGGGATGAAGTTCTCCTTACTCAACCACAAAACTTGCTGGTGGTCTTTGGGAAAATTAATATTGTTCCCTAGTGCTCAGTGTCACCAGATGAAAAGTGATAGTATCAAGGCCCATGATGATCCTCAGAAGCAGTGAGGCAGTTCACCCTCCCTCGTGACAGAGCACAGGATTATAGATATCAGCCTTGTGTCAGAGAAAGGAAAAATCATTTGGGGGCACCGGAAATCTGGATGTCCCAAAATAACTAGAAAAAAATCCATATTGATACTAAATATGAAAGTCATATAATGAATGCATTGAATAAAGGCAAAATAAAGGAATAGATATTAATCAATATCCTTATAAACCAAAGCAATCCCAGAGGTGTTAATTGATTTAACAGACATCCCCAAACTTCAGTCATTTATACAAGAAAATGTCTGTTGCTCACTCATTTTAGGGTTCAAGAGAACTGGGGACAGGGTCTGCCTTCCATGCATTGTTCAGGGATATAAGCCTCTCTTAGGTTGCGATGTGGCCAACTTCACCACACAATCTCCAACACCACCACCTAAAGGGGACAAAACCCACGTAAGACCATGCTGGAGATGTCATCTCCTGGAAATGGCATTCATGGGTTCCATTAGGTGGAACTCAGTCACTTGGCCCCAAAATGACCCCAAAGAGTACGGGCCTAAGGGCAAAAGAGGTATGTTGATGAATACTTAACCATATCTCCTCCACAAAAACGTGCACATAGATTCTACATTGACTATTCCTCTTTATTTACGAGTAAGCAAACCATCTTAATGCTTATCACTAACTTTATTAAACACTGACTCTAGACTAGGTATGGTGCAAAATACTTGACATGGTTTATCCAACTGAACCCACAGAGCAATCATGGGAAGCGAATTTCATTATTCTCCCCGTCTCTCACTTTTCAGAAGCACAGGTGGAGGCACGGTATGGTCAAAGACCTTTTGGGGTTGTATAACTAAGTCATGTGCAGATTTGAGATCTGAATCCAATTTTTTCCAAGACAGAGGTTGAAAGCCACTAGTGGTCAGGTGGGGGACAGTGTGCTCATGGCAAGCTGGAGCTTCTTGCATTGTCAACTTATATAAATCTAGAAGCGGGTAAGCTCCTCATGCTGTAGTCAGCAGAGTTGTCTCTGATGTCATGGCCTCTGAGATAGGGGTGACAGGGTGCGAGGGAGATCCTGGCTGGGGATATAGCTGCATAGGAGGCCATGTAGCTGTTGGGAGTCACGGCTCCTTCCACAGTCCTAGGCTCTAGTCTATGTATTCCCTTGCCTCTGTGTCCCAAGATGTGGATCCCATTCTAACACTGAACATTGAGAAGACTGAAGCTAGAGAAAGCCAGTTGTGGAATCATTAAATAAATCACCTTGGTCTAGGTATAGGTTAGCTGATGGAATTGCTCTTGGCAGGAGACCTTCGTCCCCTGGTGGAAGTATCAGTGCTCTTTGGCCAGGTTAAATGTACTTAGTACTTCTCAGAGCCCTGCTCTTCATTTCTCTCTCTGGCCTTCTTCCTCGCAACAAACTCCCAGGGAGAGACTCTAATGGCCAGGTGCACAGAAATGCAATGATCTATATGGCAAGACTTCAATGACAGTGCAGCTGAATGACACCTTGGGTGGCTACCCCGTACCTCTGGCCTCCTGAGAACCAACAGCTTGGAAAAAGAAGAAATTCCTCTTTTACCTTTTTAGCTTTAGAGTCTCAACTCTTGCCTCAAGGGATCACAGAAGAAGCCAGGGGGGCGGGGCTAGAGACATCCTGGCGGTAGGTGATTCAGGTTTAAGCAATGGCAGCAGAAAGGGCACAGGCTGAATTTTGCCATTGCCACCCACCCTGATGTGCCTGGGCCACGTGACAACTCTTGCACTGTGGAGTGGTCCTATGTACTTACAGGGCCACTTAGGGCTTGCATTAAAAGGCTTAGGTAGGATGGATAGGAAAGCATTCCCAAACTCTGAAGGGCTGTGTGATGGCAGGTGCTAATAAGTTGAAGTAATGACCTCCATGTGTGTAGGTCTGCCATAATTTCACAATCCACCAACCATCTGTGCGAAGAATCTTCCATCTAATTTGGCTAAGAGAGTCCTCCTGGGAGAGGTGTTTATAGCAGGCTGGGAGAACTGAGTCACAGATCACAGGAGAGTTTTGCCCCGTCCAAGGACTTTATGAGGATTCTCCTGCCCACTGCCCTGGCCTCACGATTCTCCAGAGAGGAGGAAGTAGAGCAGGACAGTGAGAGGGGTGAGGGAAACTTGAGAATGATGGGCAAGGACTGAGTTTAGATGTTGATTGGTCTGCTCAGGACCTGCATGAGTTTGCTTAAGAATTTCCTCTCCTAGCGGAGCGTAAGGACCCATCTGTGCTTTGTAAACTAACAAGTCGGATACAAATCTGATGCTTTTACGGCAGAGAATTTCGTCAAAAAAGTTCTTTTTCAGTAAATCAGTGATCAACCTCGTCCAGAAGGAAGTGTGTGAACCCAGCGCTCTCTCTAGAGAATTCCTGAGCAATGGAACCCCCCCGCCCCGCCCCCAAATTCAGAAGTCTACACACCCAAGGAAATCAACTGCCTCATGGGGAATGGAAAGTGCACTTAATAACCCTTTGGAAGATCAGGTACTCAAAGTAGTAAACTGTTTCGAGGCCTGAGGAGACAGGTTAATTATACTTAATCCCACGAACGAAACCAATCGTATTGGCAAATTCCGAGATACACAAAGCACTGTAAGGACCTTGCCACCACTGCCCTTGGCATCACTGAGGACAGTTGGGAGACACCTGGCATCTCAGTGATCAACACACAGCATCATAACAATGCACATTTGTTCTGTGTTTTTTTTTTTTTTTTTTTTTTTTTTTTTTAGGTTTATAATAGGAATCTGGCACAAAAGATTTCTTGTGTGGCAGGGCTCGGGGCTCGTTAGGGGCTTGGCCGCAGGAATGCCGAGGGCTATGGCACCCTTGGTGTCGGCCCTGGGAGTCCCTTCTTGTCAGCCTTGGAATTGTCTTTCCCCGTCAGCATTTATATGATGTAAAGGTGACTTGGCTTCTGATGAGTTCTGGGTCATATGTAATTGCCAATTTAGTGTGTGGCATTTTTAGCATTTAGCTAATTTAGAAATCCTAAAATCATAAAGTATGATTGTTAAAATCTTTGACTCTGGGAAAAAAAAAGTTTATAAAGATACTTTATAAATTCCATCTGCCTACCTTTTTTTTTTTTTAAGCTAAAGATTTTGGACCACAGTTGTATCTGGGTTCTGTTATCATTCTCTGCTTTTGTTTTTTAAAGGGGGAGTAATGGATGGTGTCATCTGCGGGTCACCTGATATGTGGAAGGGGAAGGATCTCCTTAGGATTCCTCACGAGCTGTACCAGCCCTGTCCTCTTCCTGTTCCACATCTGGTGCCCTCACAGGGTCAGCAGCATGGCACTGCCCACCGGGAGGTCCCCAAGCCTCCTGAGAACCGGATCTCTGGGGAGCGAGACCCTGTGACGTGTGAGGTCAAACCCAAGCCAAGGCCCACCAACCTGCGCCACGCCGTGGCCACCGTTGTCATCACGGGGGTTGTATGTGGAATCGTGTGTCTCATGATGTTGGTGGCTGCCATCTATGGCTGCACCTATGCGGCTATTACAGCCCAGGGCCATCGGGGCCCCTTGGCTCAAACCAGTGACTCTGGGAAGATGGGAGGAAAAGAGGTATTTGACCACTCACTGGCCTGAGAGCTTTCATCTCAAAGAGGATTGATCGCTGTAGACCAGGTGTCCGAGTGAGCCGATGTGTTCACTGTTACGGTCTGATTTTACTTTTTCCAACAGAAACAGTAAGATGTGTTTGTAAAAAAAATATATATATATATTCCTGGGAAGAAATTTAGGTTGGAAATTTTAAAAATACCATAGATGAAATAGAGATGATACTTGTACTCTGTGTCTGCAAAGTTATGACGGTGATTCTAGGCATTGGAAGACCATGCACACAGAAAGGGAAGATACCATCTCTTTCAGGTGCCCTTCCCTGGATTAAGTTGCTTTTGCAGAACCAAAAAAAAAATTCCAACATGTGAGCCAGTCAGCATTCCTAGGAGCTTTAGGGTCCACTGGAGAACTGCCCAAGTCTGAGTGCTTGGGACGAGGCTGGTGATCCTACCCGAGGGGCACTGAATGCCGCTATAATTCAAGTTCATGCTAGATCGGCGGATACTTTTAGATGTTGTGTATGTTATACATTTAATGGGAGCGTCTGTTGGTTGCGAATTTCATAGCTTGCCACAAGAGTCAGATTATACTTAATTTTCTAAATCAGAAAACCATTTGGGGCTTTGTAGGGAGATGCAGAGGAAGAGGAGGGTTCCACATCTGGGTAATGTGACGCAGGCCCAGAGTCTGGGGAAGTTTCTTTTCTTTTTTTTTTTTTTTTTGATGCAAAGGTAAAGAACACATAAGCAAATTCAGGGCAGAGATTACCAGAAGGCCCTATCCACCAGGAGACTAGAAGCTTCCATTTATAACTCTCACAGCAGGAATGAATTTAGGTTAGTCAGAAAGCGAGGGCAGTGACTTTTGTGTATCTGCATCTGCCTGCGTGGTGCACGGAGGGCACAGGCTTGCACAACCACACCCGTGCACAGACAGGACGCGAATGCATCTCTTCCCCCCCTAATGAAATGCAGCCCCGTCAGGGTGGGAGCCAGCAGCTCTTGATCACCACCCAGATTGTCTCTCAACACTCTGGGATAGGAAGTCAGAAGGAAGTCTTGAAGAGAGTGGGAATTTCCAAGAGGCTCCAGATAAGTGGTGGCAGCTACCCTGAACATTATTTAGGCCGTGGCTTCAAAAATAAAATAAAATAAAATCAGGTATAAGGCTGGCTTAGCCCACAGAAGTGGTCCTGAAGAACTGCATGCAATGTGAATTTTTGTAAATTGAATCATCATTTTAATGCAGTAGGGGACCTCGCTATTTAAAGGAACCTTTCATGGAATCTTTCTGTAATGGAAATAATTGGCTCCAGATTTATGCCTTTTGTATATTTGCATTTCCTCCATGCTAGGTTTTCTTAAAGTGAAATGTACCTGTTCTCTCTCAGCTCCTACTTAGAGTCACTTTTTAGGAGTAAGTTTATTTTACACAGGGAAAAGAGTGCAGAGGAATTAGGGACATGTTAAAGGCAGAAAACGGCATATATATATATATATATATATATATATATATATATATATATGGCAAGCAGTCCCTGCAGAGGCCATGACAGACATTGATAATCAATCCCAGCACTCCTCCCAGCTGAGCCCCAATGCGCCACAGATGGTTTCTTAAGACAGCACTGTAGGCAACCAGAACTAATCAATTGGAATTGGTTCAAAGGATAAAGCACATTTGCCATTCAGAATACTGGCTCTACATTCACTCCTTAAGGCCATGTAAAAATTAGTTTGGATCCTAAGTCCACAGTCCATTCCTTAGCTGGAATGTGATGGAAGATTTGCATATGAGCAGGATGGACAGACAGATATAGCCCCAGTCTTGCCGGACAGTGCCAAGAAGACAGGGAAACAGATGGATGAACCTACCGTATCATATGTGCAGGGGTCACGGGATGAATCTGTAATCAACTCAGAGGCAATCTACAACTGCCCCTGGTGTGCTCTATCTAGTATGAGCCCTGCTTACCCTCAAGCTAAAGATGGGCCATCTTTTGAAGCAGCGATTTTGCTGGTAGAAAACTTTTAAACTGGGATGGTAAGGGTTTTTATATATTTTTTTCTTTATCTGAATATTAAGATAAACCTTGCGAGACCCTGTCTCAAAATAAAAAATAAAAAGGGCTGGGGATGTGGCTCAATGATTAAGTGCCCCTGGGTTCAATCTCACCAGCAGGGAAGACCTGCTGTTGCCCGGGCTCTATCCCACGTTGTGGCATCTCCTCTCCACTTTGCCATATGCCAGCCATTCCAGTGGGCAAGACTGAGCACCCTGCTGTAAGCATACAGCAACTTCTTTCCAGGTAAAGAAAAAAAGAAAAACAACAAAAAGACTGTCTTTTCATTGTCCTGGACTGTGAATTCTTAGCCAATCTGAGAAAGGAAGTTTAGAAGATCTTTTTATTCCTCATTCCAATTCTTACCAATGTTATAAGAGCTAATGCTGCATATCAGGCATGGTGTAAAGTGGTTCTTGTCAACATTCTACATGGAATCCTGACACCCACTCTATGAGATACTCGAATAGATACCACACAAGCTGGAACTACTGAGGCCAATAATGTGTGCTTCTTCTAACTGTGGTGACTGAAGACTGGAAGCATACTGTGCCCTGCCCAAGGTTTGGTGACACTGCCTATCCCCTCCCTCACAGAGAACTTCTGCAGAAAACCCTAAACATAGCTAGCATCCTCACATGTCAACACCCCTATTCTATTCAATTTCTAAGTACAGATGATAACTCAGGCAAGCTGACTTCCAGCTTTACAGATAGTCTTTAAGGAAAAAAAAAAAAAAAGGATGTACATTCTGATTTCTATCTTTTGCCTACCATCACCACAAACAGCAGTTGGCAAGGAAAATAATTACTTACCCTGAAATGTCAACAGCTTCTCAGCACAGAAAAAAATATAAATCAAATTGTTTAGATTAACAAATGCAGAGTTATCATTTGTTAATATGAGAAATGAAATGTTTTAACTGTAAAAATCATTGCAGATGAAAGACCCAATTTGCAGGGTATTCTGCAAGAACCACAAATTATCTTTCACAACCACTGTAGCTCATGAGGGGTAATTTGCAAACGCCTCATAGATTATTTTCAGCTGTTTATTGCTGCTGTCCTATTCATAGATTCCCCTATAAAAATGTCTGTCCATCATAGGGCCATGCTGAAGGTACATTGAGGACAAAATTCATAATTCTTGTTGGTTATTTCCGAGAAAGCCACATAAAATATCATTTTTCATCATATTTAGTAGAACAGCATGACTATAGACAGGTTATTTTTTTGCTTTGCCGGAGATCAAAAATTCATAAACAGATATTATAGCTGTCCGCAGTGATGCATAGAGGGAGGGTGGCGGGGAGGCAAGCTGCCAGAGAGACTCTGGAGCAAAAGATCTAACATCAAATCCGTATCTGAAAAGCTTTTATAATGAAGGCCAATTGCCCTGACCCTGCAGGAAGAATCTCGTGCTTCTGTTCATAAAATGCCAGTGGGTGACTGAAGGTCTTATTTTTCCTTACAAAAAAAAAAAAATGTCAGACCAAAAAATGATTCATACGTGGGTTTGTTCCTGAAGCTTGATGAAACCTCAAATCTCATTGCTTAAATCAACCAAGTACCCATGAAAAACAGACACCTTTGTCTTAGACCTTAAATATCCAAAGAAGTAGCTAAATCAATTTCCAAAATAATCTGTCTGCAGCACACATTCATATAATTATACAACAGCTGCTAGAAACCTATAACTTTCTATTGTAGGTCAGGAAATTACTGTTTCCAGTTTGGTAAAACCCATCCGTGTGTTCACTGCTAAATGTTATTGACTGAAGTCTACCAGAAACTCATATTCCAAACCCACCTGGCATTGCTGGTCTGTTTTCCCTTTTGATGGAAATGCTTTATTTTTTTTTTAATGGGCAAATTGCAATGAGGCCTCAAAGAAACCCTTGTCCCATTCAGAGAAGATAACCTATCCATAACCTATCACCCTCTTTTTGCATCCTTGACTGGACTGGGCACACCTACTTTCACTCTAATGATATTGAATATACATTTAGATGGATAAGATGTCCAGCCCACAAAACTCAAATCAAGAAGACCCGAGGGGGTGGGGGGAAATCAAAGGATTTAGAAGCAAAGAAAAGCATTGAAGAACATTGAGCCCAGGCCTGGAAAATTTCAAAATAGCAGCCACCAGACTCTCTCTCTCTCCATTACAGGCATTGCTAATAGATCATGGCAAACTTATCTGCTGAGCCTCAATAAGGCCTCAGAATCCTTTAAAATCTGTTTTCCAGGTACCCACGACCCATCAGCTGGGGTTGACATGAGAGATTAAACCTATTTGCTACCCCGATACAGTCCAGTGCCCTTATTTTACAGATAGGAAATAGAAGCAGGAAAAAGGAAAGGAACTTTTCAAAAGTCACACACATAAATTAATTGTATGCCTGATAAACTCAGTTGCAGAAGCATGGGGTTTAGCATGAATGATACAACCTGCCTTAGCCAGCTTTTCTGCTGCTACAACAAAAAAATGCAACTAGAAAAATTGTAAAGGAGGAAAAGTTTATTTGAGGGCTCATGGTCTCAGAGGTCTCAGTCCATAGACAGCTCCATTCTTCAGGGCTCCAGGTGAGGCAGAACATCATGGAGGAGAGTGTGGTGGAGAGGAGAGGCCCACATGGTGATCAGAAAGCAGAGAGAGAGAGACTCCAATCTTTATATAAAAATATATATATCCCAAAGCCATGCCCCCAAAGATCCATCTCCTCCAGCCACACCCCACCTGCCTCCAGTTACCATTCAGTTAATCCCACTGGCATTTAATTCACTCATTGGGTTCAGGTTCTCATAACCCAATCATTTCTCCTCCATACCCTCCTGCATTGTCTCACACATGAGCTTCTGGGGGACACCTCACATCCAAACCCTAACACAACCTGATGCCCACCATCCTTCATTCATTCCGTGGAGAACTGCAATTATCTAGACTATGACATTATTATGCTAATTATTAGGATAATGACAATTGCAGCATAACCTTCAACCTTTATCGAGCACCCAATTTTGTGCCAGGTGTTTTCTAACCATAATAATTGATTTTCTGTTGGCCTGATGTTGGCCAAGACTTGTGGGTATTTTACTGCCATGTTACAGGAGAAAGGACATGGTCAGAAAGCTAGGGTCATTTACCTAAAGTCACACCACCAGTAAATGGTAGAGTAGGAATTTGGATTCCAGTCTTCCCAGGTCCAAAACCTGGACACTTTTCAGGATGTCTGAAGAACTCAGAGTGAGGATCCTTTCCTGGCACTGCCAACGCTTACCACAAAACATGGCAGAGAAAAGGAACCTGGCCACCAACCAGTATGTCACTGCCATCAACTCTGGTTCCACCATTAATAGGAGGACAGCCAAAGGGGTCAAGGCAAAATGGAAAACTGGGCCTTTCACCGCCTGTGACTTGGATGGGCTGGAAGAGACACTCTTAGAAGGGAAGGGAAGAGACCCAAACTCTCTTGTGTTATTTGAGAAAATGACAAAATTAGACTTCAGATGAAGATGCTAGCCAATTAGTAGGAGTTTTCATTGCTTTTAATATAATGAAATGCCTTAGACAGGCAACTTTACAAAGAAAATAGTTTCACTAGACTCAAAATTTTAGAGGCTGGAAGTCCAAATACCATGGCACAGGCTCTAGTGAGGGTCTCCCTCTGGCTGCACCACCTCACAGTGGATGGAAATGTTGGGAGGGTGTGTGTGAGCAAGACAGGAAGCCATAGAGCCTGGGTGGGGATGGGGAGCAGGCTCAGGCTTTGGGAACAATCCTCTTGTGAAAATAACCAGGTCCCAGGTACCTTTCAACAGATGAATGAATAAAGAAAATGTGGTATATGTACACAATGGAATATTATTCAACCATAAAGAAGAATGAAATTGTGGCATTTGCTGGTAGATGGATAGAGTTGGAAACTATTATGCTAAGTGAAATAAACCAGTCTCCAAATAAATTATATTAGAATAAGTTATACTCTGTATATGTATGTCAAAATATACTCTCATGTATATGTAAAAAGAACAAATTAAAAAAAAAAAAAAAACGGGTACTATGAGAAGTGCCTTAATCTCTTCTGATGGCACGATTCGAGTGACCTAAAATCCTCCCAGTAGGGTTCCCTGTAAAAGGTCCCACCCACCTCCCAGCAGCACCACCCTGGGGACCAAGCTTCCCACACATGAACTCTGGGGACACACAATAGCCATTTCATAGCACCTGCTGTTGCTTCCAAGAAATGAAAACGACAGACTATTTTGATTCATCTGAGTCATCAGACAACACAGCAACAGGAGGTAGCGACCCCAAACCCATTCTGTAGTACTGCACTGATGGAAGCCATCTGATCATTGGACACTTGATTAGTGGCTGTACATATCAACTAACCCGCCACCTTAATCCCTCCAAGAGATCCTATAGAGGAAGCCATCTACCCTGCTCCTGGGCAAATCCCCTATATTTTAAGAACGATTAAACTGGAGAGAAAACTTGGCATCCCCTACAAGAGTGTTAAAAAAAAAAAAAGAAGGCAGACCTGCTCTCAAGATGCAGAGGAAACATGAAAGTAAATTCTATAACATGTCCTAAAACAATTTTTAAAGTTTCTGGTGGAATTTCACGTGCCGTATGTTTGGTGTGCGTATGTGTATATCTTAACATACATTTCACTGGCAAAATCATGTCACATGGCCAAGTTCAGAGTTACTGAGGAGGCACACAGCTCTGGTAGGATGGCACTGTGGGTGGCCTGGCCATGGGCGAGGACATGCAATCCCTTATAGGGACTAAAAGAGTGAATAATTGCAAATAATAAAAAGTAAGGAGCTGGGCACAGTGGTGCACACCTGGAATCCAAGCGGCTCAGGAGGTTGAGACAGGAGGATGCGTAAAGACTCAGAGACCCCTATAAATTCCTTTTGAGGAAAACTCAAGACATTCATTGACCGAGGAATGGCTTAAAATGCAGGAGAGAAGGCAAGGAGCAGAAGAATGTGGTGATGGCATAAAGATATCAGTGATCAGCCATAGAATCAGCTAAAGTCAGAGTTAAGTCTCAATGGTTTGGCTAACATGGTTACAAAACCATGCAGTTGACCATTTAACAAATTTCTAAACACTTGCTGCAATATTTTCTAAATATCAAAGATAAAAGAGTGAAAAATGAAGCACATACCCCATGAAACGGAACATCTAGCCGAGGGAGAAGACAGAGGAATAAAAAGTATATCAGATGGTACAAAAGCAGTAGTGATAGAGAGTGCTGGGGATAGGGTGGAGGAAGAATTCCTATTTTGTATTTGGTGATAGGAAAGGCTTCCCTGAGAAAACATTCGAACAGAGACCTGAAGGAAATGGTGGATCCAGTGGTGAAGATGCTGGCAGGAAAGTGACCCAAAGAAAAGACATAGCAGATGCAAAGGCCCCGAGGTACCAGCAGGTGTAGTGTGTTTAAAGAACAACCAGGAGGCAGTTGCTGTGGCTGAGTGGGCAAAGAGGGAAGTGGAAGGAGATGAGATTAGAGAGTGTCTAGGAGTCATATCATCTGGGATCCTACAGGTTGTAAGAGGTAGCTTTTAAAATGACTTGCAATGATTCCCTTGTTTAATTGCCTCTGCTTGGTGGCAGAGTGGATCCGGTGAATTGCTTCTAACAAAATATAGCAAAACTGATAGAACATATTACTTCCAAGGTTAAGGTACAAAAAGCTGTGGCTTTTTATCTTGCACACCCTGTCTTGCTCATTCCGATGGAAGTCAACTAGCACACTGTGAACTGACCAGTGGAGAAACCCATGTGACAAGATCCCAAGAGGAATCTCTGGCCAGTATCCAGGGAGGAATGGAGATCTTCAACCCAACAACACAGGGATCTGAACCCTGCTGGTAATCTGCATGCCTTTGAATGCACTTCCTTTGTCTGCTGAGCCTTTGGCCCCACCTCCACCAAAGACTCACAGGCCATCCTGGGCCAAACCTTGATTGTGGCCTTTGTGAGCCTGTGTACCCAGCTAAGGTACACCCACACTCCCTGGCTCCTAGAAGCTGTGGGATAGAGAAAGCTTACAGCCTTACACCATTGGCTGTTGGCATAACTTGTTATGCATCGGCAGATAACATATGGTGTGAGAATTTTAGCTTTTAACTCTGAGAAAATTGGGAAGTCAGTAGAAAGATCTAATGGAGGAAAGACACGCCATTACTGGTCTTTTTAATTAATTAATTAATTAATTTTTGGTACCAGGGATTGAACCCCAGGGTGCTTAACCACTGAGCCACATCCTCAGCCCTTTTCCCTAGGAGATGAGTGAAATCACCAAAGGACCCCCAGGAAGGGTGGGCATCAAAATAGGCAAAGAACCAAGAAAGCAATCACCATGGTCAAGCCTTGCTGGTGGACCAAGATAAAATGAGCGCGTGAAATTCAACTCTGGATTCATTAGTATAGAAATTATTGCTGACCTTGTTGAAAGATGTTTCACTGTGGATGAAACGGGATGGCAGTGGGTTTCAGAGAGAATGGAAGAGGGGATGGGAGAGAAGCATACAGCATAAAATAATGATAAAGAACCTAAATAAAATAATGCAATCATAAAATAATTTTGTCTTACAGACCTAACTAGTTAAAATCTGGAGGCTGACAGAAGAAGGACACAGAAGAAAATATACAAAATGATCATGCACTATATTTTCATTCCAAAATTTCTTTTTATTTGTAACTGATTGCCCATTCACCCCTGCCCGAGCTGGGCGAATCAACTGGCCTTACAGTGGGAATGACATTCAGACATCAATCCCATTCAGATCCTTTCACCCAGAATAGATCCCAGGAGCTCTTGGTGACGCAATGGGAGTAAAAAGCCTTTGATCAGCACCGTCCTGGTCCCACCATAACCTGGCCAAAGCAAGTTGCATGGGCAACTGTGTCCAGGAATTCAGAGTCAAAGCACTGACGCTCCTACCACACACTCCACTCGCATATGTCCCCTTTTCCCAGGGAGGTGAAATTAACATCCGCCATTAATCCTCTGCACACCCTTTACTTAGCATGACTCATATGTATTTCCATCTCAACTGAGATCAAAATCCCAACGAGGTCACTAGGAGATTTATTTGGATAAAGGCAGTTAAATAAATCCCCAAATCTCTTATGAGCCATGTTGGAAAACTAAAATCCCATAAACTGTTTTCCACCAAAGCATGTGAGGGCATTTCCAACACTGTACCAAGCATTACGCTGATTACACTGTTCAGAGGTTTATAAACTAGAGGGAAGATTAAGTAAATCGCTGTCTTGACTGACAATGAGAACGTGTATTTTTAGAAAGCTTAGGATCTTTGATTGGGGTTTCTGTGTAACCACACATATGAAAATGTTAGGCACAATTGATGCACAAGTTGTGATACAGGAAACTCTCTTCCACATCCATTTGCATAACCTCTGATTTAAATATGTATTTTAGTTTTATAAGAACAAATCAGGTAAGTGAACAAATCCATGGTATTTTTTTCTGTTTTAAATACACAGAGTGACATATATTTATCTAAATCTTTCTGTAAAGGGCAAGGTAGTAAATATTTTTGCACTGTAGTCTATACGGTTTCGATCCAGTTACTTAGTTTGCCATTTTAGTAGGAAGGCAGAACTAATAGTTGGACAATATGGGTATCACTGCATTCCAAGGCAGCAGAGATCCAACAAGGTACTTATTTCTAGAATATATAAAGAACTCTCACAAATCAACAATAAGACAGATAACCTAACTTAAATATGGCAAAGGATCTGGACAGATATTTCTCTAGAGATCTTATACAAATTGCAAGTGAGTGCATAATAAGATGCACTGCACAGTAAGTCATCAGGGAAATACAAATCATCTCATATCCACAAACATGCTAAAATTAAAAAGGCAGATAATAATAAATTTTGGCAAGGGTGTGGAAGAATTGGAATCTTCATACATTGCAGGTGGATTGTAAAATGGCACAACATGTTGGACAACAGTTTTGCAGTCTTCAAAATATCAAACGCAAAGATACTATAAGAAACTACAATTCCACTCCTAGGGCTCTATCCCCTCAAAGTGAAAACATGACCACACAACAACTAGTACATGAATGTTCATGTCAACATTATTAATAATAGTTCAAAGTAGGAACAACCAAATGCCTATCATTTGGTTAAACAAAGTGTATATCTATAAAATGGAATTTTATTTGGCAATAGAAAAAAAAAGTAGAGATCCATGTTACATGGATGATCCTTGAAAATATTATATTAAGTGAAAGAATTTGGTCATGAAGGGCCACACAGTATATGATTCAAATCATTTATCTGATTATATTAAATCTGGGCAAATACATTGAGAAAGTAGATTTGTGGTCCTGGGGCCAGGGTGAGGTCTCAAGAATGGGAAGGGAGAATGTATATCACGGGTTCTTTTGGGAAAGTTGAAATAGTTCTAAAATTAGATTGTGGTGACGGTTGTCCAACTCTAACACACTATACTAGAAGCCAATGAACTATGTGCTTTAAATTGTTGAATTTTATTGGATATGAAATACATCTTAATAAAACTATGGGGGGAAGAAAAGGTGGCAGGCTAGATTTGGTCCTGTGGACTGTAGTTTTCTAAACTCTGTTCTCAGGCATTGGTACATGAAAATGTAGTGTGTAGTTTTAATATGAGCCAGGTGCAGTGGCTCATGCCTATAATCCCAGCAGCTAGGGAGGCTGACACAGGAGGATTGTGAGTTCAAAGCCAGCCTCAGCAACTTAGCGAGGCCCTAAGCAACTCAGCAAGACCCTGTCTAAAATAAAATACAAAACAGGGCTGGGGATGTGGCTCAGTGGTTAAGTGCCCATGGGTTCAATCCCTGGTTAAAAAAAGAAGAAGTTTTTTATGAAGCATGTCAGGATACTATAATGATACTGCCACATATAAAGTTTTATATAGAACAAAGAATTGGGAAAAGCACTGGCGCATGAGTGGAGATGAGTGTGACCTATAGTTATTATTAAAAATTTCTTACCAGCTAGGGATTATTGAGCCACTTGACTGCAAGCATTTACCGAGCACCATCTATACCAGCCCCGTCCTTTGGAATTGATGAGTATTCTTCTCAACAGTAATCAGTGGAATCCCCCCAAACAGACTGAATTTGGGTGTCAGAGATGCTCCCATACTGGTTAATACCATTCCTTTTCTGGGGTGATGAAATTAATTTCCATCTTCAAAACACTAGGCTGCTAGAAATCCAACTTCAGTACCAGACCGCCTTGATTTACGAATGTGAAAGTTAAGGTCTAGGTGGGGTCAGGAGAGGGACAGGCCCTGTGCTCACTTTAAATACTTAGTTCACATTGACTTTCATGTCCAAATCCCACAACGACCTCAAAAAAGGTGGCTCGACTTGTCAGTTCAGAGACTGCAAGCCATGTGGTAGGAGAACCTGTAGCCCTGAAATTCCGCTACAGATTTTGGACTGGAGGATGTGCTGTGGCTTCTGATGAGGTTTAATAATGGGATGGTGACTCTTTGGAATGAGTGGCCCTGGAGAGCTATCATAGAGGATCCAGTTTCTCAAAACTCTGGGCTATTTTTATTCCTGGAGCAGTAATCCTCCACATTCCCTGGTCACTGGCTACTGTGACTTGCATAGCAGCTGTGTTAATGGCCAGTTCTAACCCTTGATTTCTGTTACAGATATTAAATACAGCCTCATGGGTAACTACATCACGAATCCATTTTCAAAACATTTCCTGTTGTTAGTTCTTTTGGTTTAGATCTGCTCTGGTCTCAACATTATACCCTTTTATCCATTAAAAAAAAAAAAGTCAAACACAAAAAGCTTCCTCTCACAGCTGATCATTTAAGGCAAAGACTTGATTTGGATTCCCCACTTTCCCCTGTGTCACCTATCTATGGCCCATCGGCTCTGCTTTTAGATCCTGGTAAATGTCCCCCGAACCCAAGAGACTCACATTCAGGTCTCGGAGTACTCATCTGGTACATGAACACATGTATGAGGAATCCCATTCCAGATTCATTCAAAGTTTTAGAAAAGCTAGTTCCCTCTTCCTGGAATGATGTTCCCCCAGATATGCATGAGATGGATCCATCTCATCCCTTCGGTTTCAACTCATTCCACTCCATTAGGGAGGCCTTCCCCATGCACCACCCAACTTGGAAAGGTGTTGCCCTGCCACAAACCCATGCACACATGTAGGGACTGAGAGTCCATCTTTCCTGTCTCCCTTGCTAACCACACTTCATCTCTTCATCTTGCTCTGTGTTCTAGGGAGCATTAACCACTACTGAAATGCCTTCCTTCCTCCCATTCATGCCAAACTTGGAGTTGTCTGGATCTCTAGAACAAATGGAGGCTCCCTATTGGCAGCAGGTTGGCCATGCTCAGGGTTCTCAGTGGTGCAGCATCAGCTGAGTGGAAGGATTCTTCCTTGGGCAGCTGTCACTCCAGCCTCTGGGCTTTGGATGGCAACAGCACCCTCATCTTGACATCAACCAACAACCCCCTTAACACACTCCACAGTGCCTTCTGGGGTACTTGTTCAGTGCTGTATGGTCAGCCTTAGGTATGTACTATCCATGAAATATATATTAATTGAATGGTTAATGATGATGCAAAGTTGTTTTTGCTATTAGCCTAAAAGTGGCAACAATGAATTGGAAAATGCCAAGAACTAAAATTTGCCTGTGAGTTTAACCCAGGGTCTCTCAACCTCGCAACTGCTGACATCTTGAACTAGATAATTCTTTGTCATGGGGTCTGTTCTATGACCTGCAGATTGTGTGGCACTGTCCTGATCTCTACCCACTAGATGCCAGTAGCAGTCCTCCTAACCAGTGGTGACAATCAAAAATGTTTCCAGATATTGCCAAATATCTCCAAAGGGCAAAACTGTCTCTGGTTGGAAACCACTCATTTAGTTCATAAGCAGTAATTTTTGTAAAGATAAAATAGTTCCTTGACTCAGATTTAACAAACTAGATGTTTATCCATGCAGACTTGACACATAATTCCTGACACATGTATACCAAATATGTGTGATCTGACCAAAGGAATGTCATCAAGCTGAATGCCTGCCTGTAACACTTTGTCAACATTAGCCACTGAACTCAAAGGCAGGGCCCATGTTAAACACTACACTTAGTTGAAATAGCACGTACCTGACAATGTACGGTCAATGATGTTAATTAATCACTTTCCTAATTAGCTGGTTAAAATGAAATCTTCTCCTTCATTATACTGCCTGAAGTTATGCAAACAAGAGCACATAACTCACATTTTCAAATTTCCCCCCTGAATGGATCCAATATGATCTGTGTGCTTTGCAAAGAAGCAAGTAGACAGATCAGGAACCCCTACACCAAAATTTCACAAAAAGTCATAATGATTTAAAATCAGTGAATTTTTGGCATGTCAATCACAGTTCTGTAAGGCTGTTGGAAAAAGAGCTGTTCTATAAAAAACTAATGCTCTCATGTCCATAATCTTTCTTCCCCCCCTGAGGATGATCAGATTAGCTATTCCAAGCATAACATTAGATGTTCTGAACTCAGAAATGACTTTTAACGACAGAGATAATGCCTGGTTCAACACAGTTGCCATTGGAATGTAATATTAAAAATTATTTTATTCCTTGAAATACCCCCCATATTATTATGTTATGGGCTGAAGTTAAGCTGCTGAGCACATCTCAGAGTTTTAGTCAAGTACAGTATTTCTATGATTGGGTCAGCGAATTTTGTGAGCTTCTGTCCCTGTATATAGCAAGTCACAATGAAGCCAATCCACCCTGAATCAGTCATTTAAATGATATTTCATTCATATTCACCATGCATTAGCCCTTGTACTTGGCACTGGGTATTAAAGGATAATGGAGAGAGTTCTTGACCGTGGAGTTGTTTACAAGTATTTAAAATCAAATTGGAAAAGGGTACACTTGTACATTGCTGGTGGGACTGCAGATTGGTGCAGCCAATTTGGAAAGCAGTATGGAGATTTCTTGGAAAGCTGGGAATGGAGCCACCATTTGACCCAGCTATTCCCCTTCTTGGTCTATTCCCTAAAGACCTAAAAAGAGCATGCTACAGGGACACTGCTACATCGATGTTCATAGCAGCACAGTTCACAATAGCAAGACTGTGGAACCAACCTAGATGCCCTTCAATAGACGAATGGATAAAAAAAATGTGGCATTTATACACAATGGAGTATTACTCTGCATTAAAAAATGACAAAATCATAGAATTTACAGGGAAATGGATGGCATTAGAGCAGATTATGCTAAGTGAAGCTAGCCAATCCCTAAAAAACAAATGCCAATTGTCTTCTTTGATATAAGGAGAGTAACTAAGAACAGAGTAGGGACGAAGAGCAGGAGAAGAAGATTAACATTTAACAGGGATGAGAGGTGGGAGGGAAAGGGAGAGAGAAGGGAAATTGCATGGTAATGGAAGGAGACCCTCAGGGTTATACAGTGGAGGAGGTAGAGAGAGAGGAGGGGAGGGGAGGGGAGAGGTGGGGAGGGGGGAGGGTGGAGGATGGGAAAGGCAGCAGAGCACAACAGACACTAGTATGGCAATTTGTAAATCAATGGATGTGTAACTGATGTGATTCTGCAATCTGTGTATGGGGTGAAGGTGGGAGTTCATAACCCACTTGAATCAAAGTGTCGAATATGATATGTCAAGAAATTTGTAATGTTTTGAACAACCCACAATAAAAAATTAAAAAAGAAAAAAAAATAAAATAAAATTGGAACATCATTAGTTGCCATTTTAGATTCTGATACGTTAAAATGTTCATTTTAAAGCCAATGCCACTAATATGTATCATTTTAAAAATTCAGAAGACTGAACTTTTTTTTTTTAACAGAAGTTGAGATAAGGTATCTTGTGTGAATAAGAGGGAATCTAGAAGGTAAGTCGGTTTCCATGAGTTCCATTCGATTTGTAAAAATCTTATTGAAGGTCAATTCAGCAGAGTCCACACATAGAACTGACTACGCTATGAGGGGCAGAAGGTAAAATGAGCAAGATCCTTGACCTTAAGGACCTTCCAGACAGTCATTCAGCTCTTTAATTCACTGGTGCTTTAGAAACACAGCTTTAAAGATAGCTATGTTAGAGACCTGTGTGGGGAAGGAAAGGATATCAGTTTCTGATCCTGGTTATTTATTCATTTTTCCAGGTACTTCCTAGAGTACCTGGGAAAAGGGAGAGCTCATGGACTATTTGCTGAATGCATGAATGAATGAATCCAACTTGAAGATAAAAGTGGGTTACCCCTAAATCCTAGCATTTTTGTATTTCTTTCTATACTGGTGTTTCCTGTTCTCTTCTATTATCTCTGAGTTGACACAGGCAAGGAAGCTAATAATCTCACCCCTATTTAGGTGGACCTGGAGACACCCCAACCACACATAAGCAGAAAATCTATTTGGGTTTTACAGATCAGGTTTGCATTTTCAATAATAATAGGGGAAAAAAAAAAGGATCAGGAACCTCGTACACATAGAAGGTTCCAGGGATCTGGAGAGGTTGGGTAGGGAAAGTCCTGCCACTTCTTCCTTGGCAGTGGAAGCAAAACATAAATTTAAGCAAAAATAAATCTTGCTGAGTTAAATGATCTTGTCTCCCTCTTCCCTCAATGGAAAAGAAGTTGAGAAAATGCAGTATGCTGGTGGCCACTAAAAGCTGGCAGGGTGACTCCCTAAGAGGACTGGGTGCCCAAGATGGATGGAACCTGTTTATGCACTGTGGCTGACCACCTTTGACTGGCCAAAGGCGTCATTGACAGATTAGCATATAAGTGTTTTTTGTTTTTTTTTTTTTTAAAGGAAAACAAGAAAAAGAAGAGAATAAAAATGGCAGCAATAATAATGATAATAATAATAACAACAACTACCCCAAATAGATGCACACAGTCAATGAATATGAGAATCCCAGATTAGGCCAGGGAGTGGGACAGGCCTCTCAAGGGAATCCTTGAGAATGATTTGCAAAGCTGTACACCTTTTCTTTCAGACAGGTTTCCCTTTAACACAAGGATTTCATTGCGACCCCAAATTACTGCCCGTCAGCTGTGTCCCATCTGCTGTCTGAGGAACAAGCCCACTCACACACTCATCTTCATCTGCCAAAACAAGGCTTCTTCCCCAATTAAAATGGCCTTTTGAATTTCAGAGCCGTAAACAATGTCTACTTACTTTGAGGAAAAGACACCGAGGAATGTAACCCAACCTAATCACACCATAACATGAGGGTTGAGTCAGTCAATGACACCTGGGGGACATGCTGAGGAGGCTGCTGTGCTCTGGGAGAGAGACAGGTCCTCTTGCGGTCACTGCCTTCATGGGGCTGCATCCATGGCAGCCTTCAAGTTCAAAGCCAAGAAATTCTGTTTTATCTCATGTCTACCAGACGCGGTTGGAAGAAGAAGGGTTCAACCTCAAGACAGATGCTTGATGACTTTGCCTCTTGGTCTTGCTCCATAATTACCTTCTGAAGTTGGGGGCCAGTAGTGGACACAGTCTTAGAAGCAACAAATAGGAGGAGCCTGTCTTACACACTCAACGTGAGCCAAACCATCATGTCTCATGACCTGCCTGAGGTCTATGGCCAGCTATGTAACTTAGTAATAGACCAGCAAGTCATTTGGACAACGCACATTCTGCTCTAGGCTGGACACCCAGTGCTCTGGCTGACTCCACGTTTCGCTGGTGCTCAGCCAAATAGACATTTATGAAGTAGAAGGCATTTGGCAACATTTGAGCATCGTTTGTAAACTTGTACAAAGGTCGTTGAGGTAAACACAGTAACTTTGGGGTATACCCAGAGCATCCTTTATGATGACTGAATGAAACACCCATGGAAAGGGTTTTAAAGAGAAATTCTGTATCCGATAGACAGCTTTGGCCTGATCTGTCCTTGACAGCTGTTGCATGTGGCCCCAGCTCCTGGGAGATAACATGCCTCCGGAATTAGCTGGCTGGGACAGCCTGGAGGTAAGCAAGCCTGACCTCCTTTAAGCAAAAATAAATCTTGCTGAGTTAAATGATCCTGTCTCCCGCTTTCCTCAAGGAACGGGGGAGACACTAAGTGACCAAATTTGAAGACAGCAACTGTGAGTCCTTAGAGCCCGTATCGCCTGGCTGATTAATTATAGGTCTGCCTAGTTTAAGATAAGCTGCAGGTCAGACACATAAGACTGTCTTCTTTGTCATATCCAATACCCCAAGAATCACTAGAGTGACTATCCCCAGATCTTTCAGTCCCTACTGACACAGTTATGATTCACAGGCTGAGTCAGAAATAAAAGTGGAGGGAAAGACAGGATTTCCCAGCCAAAGAACAACCACTTCAAAGGGGTCCGCTCCATCTGCTACATTTGCATTCCTTTCCACAAATTATCACAGTGTGCAAAGATGTTGACGTTCAAAGTCACCCTAAAGTACAACTTAATGAGGGAGGCCGCCCAAAAACAAATGACTCCCTTTGGTAAACCTAGCCAGTATCAGGATAGAGCTTGAGTATATCACCCATCCATCAACCAATGGATCCAATAATTATATATCAGAAATAGACTATATGCCAGACATGCTCTCAGACCCTGCTTTTGTCAACAGCCATCCTCCAGGGAGGACTTGTGGCAGTTTCCAAGCCTTTCAGCCACTAATGAAGCCCCCAGCCAGCTATAGTCATCTACTCACACTTGTGAGAGATGAGAGAAATGGGGAAAGCTAGAGACGGGGCTTTTTTGGACAATTCAAGACTCACTGTTGTAAAATGCTTTGGCTTTCCCCTGGACCCAAACCCAGCACCTGCAGATACAGCTAACTCTAATTCCCCAGGGGGATTAGGGCGATGAAAATCCCAGTGTCTCTGGAGAAGGGCACATTTCAGCTGGTGTTTGCCTAAAACAGACCTATAATTTTCTTGTGTGCCCATTGTTATCCTAATGATATAAAAATCAGAGGTGTGGAATTTACTTTAAATGAGCTTGCTACCTGCTGTCAAGACATTCTCCATGACACATACCAAAGATGTCTTCCTGGCTCAGAGTTTAATAGAAACCCTTGAGAAAGCTTTCTGTTTTTGCATCAAACACCACCTGCTATTAGTCTTAATTTGGAGGAAATGAAACCAAGCTGAGGAATAAGTAATTTTCCATTTTTTTTTTCCTCCTTTGGAAACCTACTTTTTGGAGAAAAAAATGCCACACAGAAGCAGTTGACCAGCCAGGTGAATGGATGCCATAGTCACCGAAATCCATTGTTTACCTGCCACCACAGGGGATTTCCGCTCATCCAGGAGCTGGATGGAGGTACTTGCTGTCACTACATTGCTTTTGTTGACTGTCCCTGTGCAAAGAAAAACCACCAGAAGAAAAATGGAGATAGTTAGAGTGTGCACATTCAGAGAATAATCATATTGGCCCATAGCCACCAATTCTGCAAATGATTCTGGGGCTCTGTTCCCAGAATCCAGAGTCCTCTGGGCTGTGGACACTCCGCCTGTTCTGTCAGGCCATTTGTGCCGTAATCAATATACTGAGCCCTGAGCACCTGCACTGGTGAATGGCCAGCTCTTCACATCAAAATCAATGGCCACCACGGAGGGACCACATGTTTAAGTCATCTGTGGTTACTAATTGCAATGTTTACTTGTGTCCATGGTCATATTTATACCACCTCTCTGAACAGAGCCATGCAGAGATACATGAAACCGAATTTTGGAATTATTTTACAATAAGTTGGCAACTGTAGCTCTGATTCATTAGATAAATCTTAACTGATCTACAAGATTCTAATTTTAATCTCGGTGTTTCTGAGCAGAACCATTCTAAACAGAGATAGAACAGGAATGATATCTATACTCCAAACCCTTTATTAGTGCCGTAACAACACGGCATTAGTATTAGGAGGTTTTCTATTCCTAAGGGTGGTTCCAATACTAATGAATTCAAAGATGTGGAGCACCCATAGTTAATAACTGTTAGTCTAGCGCCCCCCTCAGGAAAGGTGCTCAATGTGTGTGCATTGAATAGAATCCAGTTGAATCCAGAAGCTGGGAAGGCAAACCTGAACTTGAATACACTCATGACCAAAGCAATTATGAGTTTTCTTCCTGACCCAGCCCAAGCAGTGATAAAAAAACAAAACAAAATCAAAACAACAACAACAACAAAACCAGCTTCTTTTCAGTATTCAACACACCGAAGAAATGAGGAGAAAGACAGTACTTGGCCATAATGACTTGTGCTTGGTCATTATTTTAAAGATTTCCCTTGTATCTACAGAAGCCACAAACACATTAAATTCCTTTTCATTTGACAATTTATGTTAAAAGTTCAGGGAAAACTGTAGTTTACAAAGTCCAATGCCACAACAGTTTTAATTAATCCATATTTTTGTTTGTTTGTTCATTTGGGTACCGGGGATTGAACCAAGTGGCACTCAACTACTGAGCCACACCCTCAGCCCTATTTTGTATTTTATTTAGAGTCAGGGTCTCACTGAGTTGTGTAAGTAATGGCTAAATTGCTGAGGCTGGTTTGAACTTGCAATCCTCCTGCCTCAGCCTCCTGAGCCTCTGGGATGAAAGGTGTGTGCCATTGTGCCAGGCTCAGTTTGTTTATCTCACACATGATTCTTTTAGGACAAACAGTGAATTACAAAGCAAACTGGCACTAGTGTCTATCACAGCCAAGTGTATGTGTCCAGAAACCAGTGAACAACCCCACAGCCCCTCCCTGTACAGTGTCAAGCAAAAGCCACTCTGTCACAGAATGCACTCCATGGTCAGAACAGCAAGCTCAGTTCTACTTTTTTCTTTTTTGGGACTGTGAAAAAGGAAGTCTCCTGAGAGAGAAAATGATGTTATTGTTGCTAGGTGTGTAGCAAGATGAGAAAGTTCACTGTGTCTTAGTTGATACAGAACTTCAGACACTTGAAAGTTTATATATGGGGAAGCATGCATAGGAACATCTGTCCACAGAGGACTTAAGCCAAAGGGCACAGATTCAAAGAATCTCAGACAGGAAAGGAACCTAACAGATGAAGTTAGGTAGCCTGAAGTCTCACCCAGGGAGAGAATCTCAGGAAGGAGAGTTTCCCTTAGGGTGGAGTTAGGAATGCTTGGAAAGGATTAACATAAAAGGGCCTGATGTAAAACATAACTATCCATTGAACTTTCCAGAGCAATGCAAGTGTAGAACTAAGTCTCATTCATCTCCGAAGCTTCTAGAACATTCCATATAGAGCCTTCCTCAATGAGCATCAAAAGACAATGGATGCAGGAAATAACTTAAAAGCATTTCAGCATGTCTTGTTTCTAAAACAGCTTTCCATTGTTTCTGGGGAGAAGTGACTTTCTGCCCCCCATAATATCCTAACATGTCAGGACTGGTAAAAACCATCAGCAACAGGCCTCTGTTGGTCACTGCAGGCCTAAGTCGGGAAAGCCTCAGCTATACAATGTCTTGGTTCTTGCTTTTGCATATCAGTTTAGATCAGTTCAATTCTGAGAGGGAACCTTTGAAGTGATATGACTCATTGAAGGTTCTGGAGAAGTTTGTCTGAACTTTCTTTAAAATGGGGCCACAGTGACATTAAAAACGAATCAAGAAAGAAATCCGCACTCAAGTTCCACAGAGTGCAAGATACCAGGTCTGCTTCCTGAAATGTCCTTTGGACACTGATTAAGTAAAGCCTTCATTTTATTTGGGGCTATTTCTCTTATGGAGCAGGTCACTGGTTCGGGGCTGGCCTGGTCATCTGCTTGGGCTCTGCAGGTTGAAGTTGGCTCCCCTCAGCATTCAGGCAGCTAGCTCCCCTACACTGTCTGCCCAATGCTCTGGCCAGCAGGAACAGACAGAGCCCCACCTCCCTCCAACAGATTCACCCACCTGTGCTGAACGGGATGGAGTAGACAAAACTCCCTGGAATCTGCTCAGCAGCTCTTCGGTACCAGAGAGGGAAATGGTCTGCATTAAAAATGTTCTCTTTGTCTCCAGCTTTCAGGAAGTCCCTGAAGAGGAATAAGAAGAACAACACCCACTCAGCTAGGTCCAGAAGAACATGGTATATCCACCGACCTTTATCAGGTAAAACCAGGATTAGCCTTTAGAATCCTCACTTGTCATCTTGAGTACAAAGGGGTCCCGAGTCAACACTGTGCACCCCACATCACTCAAAAATATCTTGTAGGGCTGGATGCAGTGGTGCTTGTCTGTAATCCCAGAGGCTCAGGAGGGCTGGGGCAGGAGGATTGCAAGTTCAAAGCCAACCTCAGCAACTTAGCAAGGCCCTATGCAACTCAGTGAGACCCTGTCTCTTTCTAAATAAAATATTTTTAAAAAGGGCTGGGGATGTGGCTCAGTGGTTAAGCACCTCTGAGTTCAATCCCCAGTACTAAAAAGAAAAAATTCTTGCAGTGCTCCGACAGTCATATTAAAAGAGGGCAAATAATTTTTCCTAGTATATCCATCGAACTAATCAGACAAGCGTAAAGGAGGTAAGTCACTCTTCTTGGGAATAAACATGGGCCCATATCAGGACTCTGCATCCTCCTTCCCTCACCTGGTCTTCAGACAGACCAGGGACTGCCCACCACATTCTGGATCCCTCCCCTCCTGGCCTCCCTGCCTCCTGTCCACAGTCTACACTTTAACCAGAGATCCCCCCTGCATTTTCCTCTCCACTGAGGCCCTAAGCAACTCAGTGAGCAGCTCAGTGAGACCCTGTCTCTAAATAAAACATACAAAAGGAGCTGGGGTATGGCTCAGTAATTTAGACTCCTGGGTACCAAACAAACAAACAAACTATTCGTTTAACAATTTTGAAATATACAACACAATACAAAGTGCTCATCCACATACCACCCACCTTATGAATCCACAGCAAGTACAAGCTCTCACCCCACCCCAGGTCCCCACACTCCCTCACTGTCACACAGCCTCCTTTTCCTAGGCCTTATCCACAAAATGGTCATGTCCCTTCCCCAAGCCTCTCAAGATCTCTGTGGACAGCAGCTTTGCTCACATTGTGCATCCCTCCATGGAGCCTTAAACACACAGGAGTCTTTCCTTATCTGTAGTTTTGCTTTCTATGGTTCAGAATCTGGTAGTCAACCACAGCCCCAAAACACTGAATGAAAAATTGCAGGAAAAAAAATTATGTTTGAAATTGTGTGCTGCTCTGAGTATGGTGATGAAATCTCTTGCAGCATCCTGCCAGCCCTCTTAGGATGTGAATAATCCTTTGTCAGCGTATCCATGCTATCTATGTTACCTGCCCGTTAGGCGCTCAGTAGTCACTCAGTTTTCAGCTCCACTGGGGTGGTGCTGCAGTGCTTGTGTCCAAGTGGCCCTTACACAGCAGTCTAGTGCTTTGTCCCCATGCCTATGCATTCGCTTCACTTCATCTCACCACCAAGGCATTGTGTCATCTCACAGCACCACAAAAAGAATGGCGTGTGTGGTACAATAAGATATTTTGAGAGAGAAAGCACATTCATGTAATTTCTATTGTAATGTGTTGTTATGATTGTTCTGTTTAATATTATTGTTAATCTCCTACTCTGTGTGTTTCATAAATTAAACTTTAGCACACAGATGTATGCATAAAAAAATAGTATATAGGGCTTGGTATTCTCCACGGTTTCAGGCATACACTGAGGGTCTAGGACGTATCCCCTCAGTACCAGGAGGACTGACATACCGAAGTCCCGATGAGTGTTTTCTGATGTGACTCACCTCCAGAGAGCCACATTTACTCCCCAGCAGCCTTATCTTGGTTGATAAGGCACAATTTAAGGGGAGGAAATGACTGCCTGGTTATTCCAGCCTGTACAGGGAACTTTCAGAAAAGGAGACCAATCAGGAAACAATGTGTAGATAGGAAAAAGGCCCTCAGTTGGACCAGAAATGGGACGACTTTCGACACAGCAGTTTTCAGCATGGAGTTGGATCACGCAGAACAGGGAGAGAAATTTAAAACCAAGTTACAACTAGTTGGTTTCATAAACTTGGCTCCTAATTTAGAATAGCATTCTGTAGTTTTAGGGTGTTATCTGGACCTTGACCAAAGAAGTAGAACTCACTTCTACAAGAGGAAGCCTATGTCTTTGGAGTTCACCCTCAAAATTCTCAGAGAGCTCTGAAGTCTGTCACCTTGCAAGTTACACTAGTAACTTGCCTAATTCTTTCCTAAGGGCAAAAACTTTATTCTTCTCCTTGGGGTAAGGCACTCAATATATGTTGAGTGATCACAGGATACATAAAACTTAAGATCTAGATAAGAGCTCCTCAAACATTCGAGACAATCTCCTGTATCTCTTCTGTATAATAGTTTCTATTTTTTTTCCAAATCCCCTCAGCAGCCTGGCCACCTTCCTATGTAAATGGTCTTCTGTGTTAATAATGCCACAAAATTTTATGCTATTAGAGCTGATGGTAGCAAACCAAAAATGGTATGATAGACCAGAGCTTCTCCCATTCATTCATGGCCCTCCCTAGCAAGCTTCCTCTCCAGAGGAAATTGGAACCTTTTTTTAAATTTGGTAAAGGTGCTCTCCTCTTATTTAGAAGACCAATTTTGGAGTCCCAAGCAAGACTGAGAAGGTGCTTAGATCCCCGTGCTGTGCAGAATGCTGTATATACAGACTTCCAGGCTTAGCGTAATAGATGAACCCTTCCAGGCACTGCTTCATTCAGTGGTAAAATCATCAGGTTTAACAAATATTGACATTTCACCCCTTTTATTTCTTCCTTAGACATGAGATTCTTCATGAACCTGACTTGGATGACTGGAGGGAGGAGCTTCTGTTGTCCAGCCCACAGCAGGTCCAACAGCTGCCATCCACATCAGACTAAGGGCACAGCCACGGCTGAGCAGAAAGTGTGTTCACTCACCCCAGGCCTGTGTGATGGTGAAATGCACATCGCCACAGATGGCAGGTGCCCTTTTCATGCAGCAGTGGGACCTTTTTTCCAGAGTCATGGGAGATGGGATAAAAGCATGGTTAGAAGGTGTGATGGTGACAGTCAGCCTTTGGGGAGGCAAGGAGACAGGTCTGGAAAGCTGTACCCAGCTCAGCAAGCAGAGCCCAGAGGTCTCAGCCAGCTCTGGTGTTTCTTGGGAAATCTGGGAGGTGCTGTCCAACTCCCAGCAGTGATTCAAGAGGAAGCAGGAAGCAGAGATTTGATTCTGCAGAATCCCACCATTATTCTTCAGAAGGAAATATCCTTCCAAGTAAAGGGAAAGCCTCCTCCTGGATTCCAGGGGCGATTGTGGTGCTGTGTAAGGCAGGTCTAGTTCTAGGCAGAGCCCAGTGACTTTGGGTGATGAGTAACTGATCTCTAAGCCTTTGTTTATTCATTTACAGAATGGGAATGATAGTGACGCTCCGCTTTCCAGGACACTGACAGTACAGCGTGAATGCCATGAATGAAAGGGCTAGGACCTGGAAATGAGCTCAGAGAATGTATGGAGTTCTTAAAACCCAAGGGTCCCTTTTTTCCTCTGTGGTTCAAGTGGAAAGTGTGAAGCAGTCCAACAGAGGACTTCAGGCTGTGGAGGAGAATGATAACTACACCACGAAGGTGAACGTCATGAGATGCTGTGTGCTTGGTGATATGAGAGGTCATCTGGAAGCACAGAATATACTGTTAATGTTAGGGTTGATGGCCGGGTCACAGAGGCCACTAACATAATGAACCCACTTCCAAATGTAGGAGGCGGGGCCAGGAGTTGTGGTCTTAGTGCACCGACTGATAATGGTCCAAGTTAATTCCAGGCTGGGAACTTTGTAAGATCCAGTCCTCTGCTGAACACTTCAAGTACTTTCTTTCACGCCCTTGTCAAAAGCACAAACAAAACTCAGAAATTCTAAAATCTTTCTAGCCATGGTTTAGAGAATATATCCAAGTCACTGAATCTCAGTGAATACCACTGGATGGGGAGGGACAGGCAGGTAAAAGACCCTAAGACAATAGATGTCAAGGTGCCTCCATATGAAACAGTGATGAGTTTCTTGAAGACAGAAGAGTCATTCACCCACCCAGACAATCGCTGAGCTCACATTCTGGGTCCCAGCCATGCCACAGAGAATAGACCTTATAGTTGTAAGTACTGTTCACTTCCTGAAGCAGTTGTCCAGCCATAGTCCGTCTGCCTGCCCGCCCGCCCTCCCTTCCTTCCTTCCTTCCTTCCTTCCTTCCTTCCTTCCTTTCTTCTTGCTTTTGGCACTGGGATTGAATTCAGGAGTGCTTTATCACTGAGCTACATGCCCAGCCCTTTTTATTTTTTATTTTGAGAAAGGGTTTCAGTTAATTGCTGTGGCTGATCTTGAACTTGCCATCCTCCTGTCTCAGCCTCCTGAGCTGCTGGGATTACATGCGTGCAGCACTATGCTGGGGGTCCAGCCACAACTTTTTTTTTTAATCTTCACAATAATCATAGGAGATCATAACCTCACTTTTCAGAAAGAAAGCACAAGAAGCAAAATGGGTCAGATGCACAATCCAGATTCCCAAGTGTGATCCTGCCATCTTTCAAATCCAGCAAAAGAGTGCAGCTATCAGACCTATGAGGTACCACGTTTTGTTTCTGCTATTGGTGTTGTTTTTTTTTTTTTTTTTGGTAATGGGGATTAAACCAGTGCTTAACCACTGAGCCACATACCTAACCATTTTTTTATATTTTATTTAGAGACAGGGTCTTGCTGAGATGCTAAGTGCCTGGCTAAGTTGCTAAACTAAGTTGCCTCAGCCTCCCGAGTCACTGGGATTACAGGCGTGTGCCACCACACCTGGCTGTTACTGTTTTTCTTATAAACTTGTTGTCATCTCGGTATCAGAAAGAGCCTTGTGAGCACTAGACAATCTGGTCCTGCGACTCCCTTTGCTCTCTGGATCCTAACAATACGATATGTGGCTCCCTCTGCCTTTTAGTCGTTTTTAGAAACCGATCCTCTGGAAAAAGACTTGTGCAGGGGTAAAACAAGCTAAAGAGGCATTTTAAAAAATCAAGTCACAATGATAGTGAACCTCATAAATAATAAACATCAGATACTGAGAGAGAAAAATCCTTGGATTGGGAATGTTCAAAAGTGGCTTTCCAAAACATTTAAAAATTGATCCGTCTGCTATTTTACCAGATTTAGTTCTATAAGTAAGATTCTCTGGTTGGTGTCAGGGTCTCATCTAACAGAGGTGCGTTCAGTGCTGTTGAAGTGGGGCTGGAGGGGTAGAGAGCATCTCCTCCTTGGGCCCCTGATGGGTCAACCCTTCTCAACAGTCAGGGTGTGTGGGGTTTCTTGGCAACCTCTGAGCTCACACACTTATTTGCATAGATACTCCACCTTTCCGAAACTTAGGCTCCATTTGTCCCTGGCCTAATAATGCCTCTTCTATGGAGAAAAGAAAGTGGAAGAATTTATTAATGGGATCAAAATTGATGTCAGATTATCTACTGGCTCTGGTAGAACGCCCATTTGGTGAGTGAAGGGCCCTTGGCTCTCTGAAGACACAGGGGCTGAAGAGTGGACTCAGCCACTCTCAATCCACTGTCCCTTGGGATCTTCTTAGAAGTGCAAGGAGACATTGTCAACCCCAGTGCCTCTAGAAAGTCCACCGCCTGCTGTGGAGCTCTGCAGACCCTCATGCTAAGCACAGAGGCTCAGAGGTTTCTTAAAACATAAACCAACCAACAAACAACAGATTTGAGGTACAGACAGGAATTCCTCCCCATCTCTGCAAAACAGCCGAAGGCCCAGGAGCCATTCCTGAGGAGACCAGTGCTTCCCTCCTCTAGCTAATTCCTACAGCGCAGCAGCAGCATCTCACATTTTCTAAAATGACTCACCAGGCAGGAGAGAACTGTAGATGGTGGACAGAAGCCAACAAGCACGAGGAACAAAGTATCGTAGAAGGGCCAGCCGGCAGGTGAACACATGCACTGAGGCCCCCATGGTAGAACAGAGAGGAGAAATAGTAGCAGGCACAGTGGGGCCTGAACTTTGTTTCTATCAGTGGTAGAAGCAAGAATCGAAAGAAGCTACCCCTTGAATTTTGCATTTCAGGAGCTCACTGGGCATCTGCAAAGGAGTCTTCCTACTTACTGATTGGTGAGCTGCTCAGCCCCAACGAACAGGTTGATTCTTGAGAGGCCCGTGCGGGTGCCTAGGAAAGCTACCTCTACGCCCTTGTCGGAATTCCTGAAAGAGAACAGCGGACGTTAGAGAGTTGCTTCTGGATAGTGAGGAGATAATGGCTTTTGCATTTCAAGACTCACAGAATGTTTTACAAAATAGCAGCTCTGAAACCTGAACTTTCAAAGAACTAATAGACTCACACATAGGCGTGCCCACATACATGTACCAAGTACAGAATGCGATCTATGATCCCTTACAAAAGCCTTCATGGTGATACCTGCAGGATAAATGAAGAACTTCCTGTCAACATAAGGGGCCTAAGAAAAAATGTGCTTCTGTTCATAAACACAAAGTTCTGGGTCCAAGCCGAGTGCTGGGTGTACACTTGTAATCTCAGAAGCTCAGGAGGCTGAGGCAGGAGGATCAAAGTTCAAAGTCAGCCTCAGCAAAATCAAAGTGCTAAGCAACTCAGTGAGACTCTGTCTCTAAATAAAATACAAAATAGGGATGGGGAGTGTGGCTCAGTGGTCAAGTGCACCTGAGTTCAATCCCTGATTCCCACCCCCTCCAAAAGAAAAGTTCTGGGTCCAGGTTCAGAAAGAGAAGCCTGACGGTGAGAAAGACTTTAAGGAAAGAAAAAAATGTTGAGGGATAGATTTGTTGCCTCAATGCTACCAAGTGTATTCGTGATCTTGAGACCATTAGTGGAATCTGCCATGAGAGAGAATTAACAATGAATAGAGCCACCGAACCAAGTTTGCAGCGTCCCACAGCTGGAAATCCTACATGGTAGAATAGGCTTTGACTTCTGCGGAATTTTGGCAGCACCGACTTATAACTTCTACCAGAGCATGGGTCTTCTTCTTGCCACCAACCCCGAAATGATAAATAAAAGAATGACTTCTTCCAATAGCCTTGTGGGGGTGCTATATAGCTTCAACAAGGAAAAGTAACTTGAAAATGTGCTGAACACAATGTTTCAACTTCCAAGGTCAACTTGATGTTGGAGCAGGGTCTTCAGGAGATTTGCAATGTTCATTTTTCCAATGGAAAAAAAGCAAATGGCTTTTCTATACCAACTGTAGAATTTTATCCTACACTCAAAGTGTGAAGAAAATGCCAATCTTTGAGTTTGCTTCTCTGTCCTAGCTGCTGGTAGCAATTTGATACAGAACACTATCCATGTTGTCTTTAGTATGAGATCATTTGGTCACTTGGGAGTAGTCGAGGTGGCCAATACCTTTAGGTATCTAAGGGGTGAATAAAAACCAACACAGTACATTTGTTTCTGCCTATAGCCTACTTTAATTTGGAAAGCTGGGCTGTCCAACCAGACACAGATGTGGACTACAGAGTGAGCTACCATTTTAGAAATCTTTAGCATGTGTTAGAAATGAATCAGCCGTCTTTACTCAAGATTTTAAGTTTCATGAAAGCCTGAAAGAAGCCCTTTCACATTAGCTAGAGGGGGAACAAATATTTTAGGAAATTTTCATTTTCTTCCAAACCTCCAGGATCCATGCAGGTAAGCAAGACATTCCAAAATACAATGGAAATGGCTGTCTGTCCTTGGAGATCCAGACTCAAGTGTTAAACTTCCTGCCTGACATCTCTGCTTGGGACACTTCCAGCCATCTTGAATGTTCATGGCTAGAAAGGACCCTGGACACAGGAAGCCCAAGCCTGCTCCTCCCTCAGTGTCTTCTGTTCCAGCAACAGCACCATCTTCCCAGGCACTGGGGATGTAGACCTAGGAATGAACTTGAAGGCTCAGCTTTCCTCCTTTCAAACAACAAACCCACCATCGTGTCCTTGGGGTCCTCCTTCTGAGGCAGGCCACAGGTGGCCCTCTTCTGTCTGTGTCCACTGCTCTGATCCAAGTGGTAAATCCCTGGGACTCCTATAGGAACCTATAGTACTATGGTCCTTAGCCCATTATGCACTGGTCTCTGTATAGCAGTGAGAGACTGATTGATTGATTGATTTTGGGTACAGGGGATTGAACCCAGGGGCACTTAACCACAGAGCCACATCCCTAATCTTTAAAAAAAAAAAAAAAAAAAAAAATATATATATATATATATATATATATATATATATATATATATATATATATATATATATATATATATATAAAATTTAGAAATAGGGCTTCGCCAAGTTGCTGAGGCCGGCTTTGAAATCACAATCATTGCAAATTGCAGGCGTGCCCCACTGTGCCCAGCTGAGAGAACCCATTTTTTAAAAAAATGCATTTCTGATCCTATTCTTCCCTTTCTTAAATCCCTTCAGTGATTTTTCCAAGACTCGGAATATAAAATCCACAATCCTGAACTGTCCCCCATCCCCGAGGTCCTGAAGGACCTGGTCTTTCTGCAGCCTCATCCTCTAACATCGTCCCTCGTACCCTCCACATTTTAACTCTGTTGACCTTCCTTAAATTCCTTAACTCTATGGAATATTCTCTCACTTCAGGGCCTTTGCACCTCTTGGAATGCACACCAATTCATGAACTAGTATGCATTTCCCTAACTCTAGGTCTTGTTACTATCTACATAGATTTACTTTTCCTTCAAAGCAGTTATTGCAGTTCTTAATCATACAGCACACCATAGACACCTAGGTACTATGATGACAAATGTTCCTATCTGGTCACCTCCACTTCTCTGATACCTGGTTCAGTGCACACCATAGGTGCACACTCCATACCTGATAATGAATGATTGAAGGAAGGAATGAATATGAGAACAGAATGAATGACAGATGGGATAGGAAAAAGGAGTGACTTTTCCTCTTATTTCTAATCTTTAGTGGGCTATTTAAAATAATAGTAAAAATTTAAGAAAATAATAAGAAGCTGCTAACGCAGTTCTCACCCCAGTCTTTGATGTCAACTACCATTGACTTCCCTCCCACCATTTCCCCATCCTCCACTTCAAACATAAAACCACCAGGTTATATCTGACACCCCACTGAAATAGAGCCCTCCTTTCCCTGTCCAACTCACAACCTAGCCTGGCTCAGATCCCAAGTTCTCTCAAGTCTGTGAAGTTGAGGGAGCCCAGGCAAGGCAGGAAACGGATGCCCCTTTCACCCCCGCCTCCTCGGAAGTGTCACCCTACCTCAGCATACCGAATTTCATGTAATGTTAAGACTCAAACAAATTACACATCAAACCCAGGAGCTTGCTGTCCAAGCCCCTGCCACTAATCTCCTCTAGCTCTTGTGGTTTGGAGCTTTGGGGAAAATTAAAGAACTTTAACACCAGGCTCCTAAAACAGTTTAGTTCTTTAAACCATAACCATATTTTGGAGACATCGGGTGAGGAAATGGCCATGAAAGGGGGACACGTGCAGCCACTTACTCAGATTTGTTGAGGGCCAGGCTGGTCCAGTAGGCTTCAATAGGGGCACTCACCACTGCATCAAAAAGGACTTCTTGGATCAATTCTTTATCACCTGTAGGAGGGATGGAAGAGAAGATGGCTTTGGCTAGGTCCCCAAGAGGGGCACAGAGGGTGCTCAATAGCTCTTTTTGTTTGTTTGTTTTGGTAGCATAAATTGAATTCAGGGGCCCTTGACCACTCAGCCACATCCCCAGCCCTATTTTCTATTTTATTTAGAGACAAGGTCTCACTGAGTTGCTTAGCGTCTTGCTTTTGCTGAGACTGGCTTTGAACTTGTGATGCTTCTGCCTCAGCCTCTTAAGCTGCTGAGATTCCTGGTGTGTGCCACTGTGCCTGACTCAATAGCTCATTTTGCAGTCTCCATAGCTACTTTTTAGTACTCACACTGTGGGTACATTGCTTTACGAGTTAACTTCCTACCAGTTGAAAATATAATAGTTCAGACACCTGATAAGCCAGAAATATGAGGGCCCATGAAACATTTGGACTAGATGTTTTTTAAGTTGAGAGGCTGGGTTGTCTCACACTGCAGGTTCTACTGTCTCTCCCCATCTCAGAGTTCATGCCATGGACCTGCATGCTGACTCCCAGACTTGGAGACCAGAAGCTGGTGCTCCTTGGAAAGTTGGCTCTTGTCATCCCTAATCTGTCTTCTATGACAACCTGCCATTTTTGAGCATCCTGCTCTCAGACAATTGGAAGATGGGAAAAGAATACCATGACTTCAAGCTAAAGGGACTCTATTTTTTTTAACTCCATCCATTTAAGAATGTTAAAGGAGGCTGTCTATCCCCTTCCAAAGGAAGTCTTGGTAGAGCTCTGGGAAAGAGGTCAAGGAATAAAGGGAGATCATGAGTCTGGGATGGGGGATGTTCTAGAACTCTCTGATCCCTCTGCAAAGGACAGCACCCAATAATCTCAGGGGGCCGGCAGTCTTCGTCAAGGCTGGGAGCCAAAAAGATAAAGGAGCTCTGCTTTAAAACAAAAATTGGAATCAACTTCAATCATCATCTAAAAGACAATGGATAAATTGTACAGTTATGTAATGGATTTCCACACAATAATTAAAAAAAAAAAAACAGAATAGAGATAAAAGAGCAACATGAATAAATTTAAAAAACATGATTCATAGAAGCAAATATATGTATTATAACTGTGTGTAGTGATTCATAGAATATCATACCATATATTATAGATACAGACGAAATATCACTTATCTGAAATGATTGGCACCAGAAGTGTTTCAGATTCCAGATTTGGGGAGATTTTTGAAATATTTGTGTGTACATAATGATATATCTTGGGAACAGAACACAAGTGGAAACATAAAATTCATTTACCTTTCATGTGTACCACATATAAATAATCTGGATATAATTTTATGTCACATCTTTAACAAACTTGGGAATGAAACCAAGTTTCACAACATTATTTTCCACTTGTGGCGCATCACATGGGTGCTCGAAAAGTTTCAGGTTTAGAGCATTTGGGATTTTAGATCTGTATAAATGTTTAATGTGAAAAATATTGAAAATAGCATATATTACTTATGAATATTTTTCTGTGTACTAATAGCATAAAGTACATGAAAATGACGAACAGGTATGGAAAAGCCATTCTTTCTGGGAGGGAAACGGGACAGGGCAGGGAAGGGTTATACAGGGGCTTCAATAATTGGTGATGTTTCATTCCTGAAGTATCTCAACTTTCCTGTGTTCATATATGAATACATGACAAGTGTATCTCCACATCATGTACAACCACAAGAATAGGAAGTTAGACTCCATGTTTGTATAATATGTCAAAATACATTGACTGTCATGTCATCTAAAAAAGGAAAAATTTTAAAAATCCTTTAAAAAAAGTACATCAAGCAAATATCACAAATTATTAAGAAAATGACTGGCAACTAAAAATTGTACTTTTCACATTATCTCAATGCTTTTGGTTTTGAAGAATATATCATTAAAAATTAAAATGAAATGAAAAACTGAACTTACCCAGGTCCATCTGGTCCTTTCCCTCCCAGAGCACATCCCCCCAAATAAACCCATTCCATCCCATGTGGTTTAGTGTCTGGAATTGCTGTGGGGATCGCCTAAGATGACACATCATGCACTTTTCACATTACTGAATAAAGGATGTTTGTGAGAGGGGAGCAGGTGCCATGCTTATTTGGGGCTGGGTGGGGGTGGCTTCTCCACCCACATTGCAGCTGCTGGGGCTATCTTGTGATTGTACAGGGTCTACTCCTGTCTTGGGGAAGCATCCAGACTTGCTGCTGCTCCCTTCTGCCTCTGGGCACAGCCATTGGCCACCTCTTACCCACCGAACTCCCCAGAGGACACCTGGTGGAGGAGAGGAAGGAGAGCGTCTAGCCGTCATGACAAGCAACACGGGTGGGTTGTAGCTGCCCTCTCAAGAGAGCCAGGAGACCTAGATTATGGATTTACAGGAAATAAACCTATTTCCCGCCTTGGTTTCTTATTTGTAAAATAAGGCAACTGGCTGAGCACCCCATCCCCACCCCTCCTGTCTGTCTGTCTGTCTCTCTATGGTACCCAGTGTTTAACTCAGGGGCGCTCAACCACTGAGCCACATCCTCAGCTCCTTTTCTTTTTTTTTTTGTATTTTATTTAGAGACAGGGTCTCACTGAGTTGCTTAGCAGCTAGCTAACTTGCTGAGGCTGGCTTTGAACTCGCGATCCTCCTGCCTCAGCCTCCTGAGCCCCTGGGATTACAGGCGTGCACCATCATGCCCGGGCAGCTGAGCTGATCTGATCGTCCCCTCCCAGGTGTGACATTTCCATCCTATTCAATTGTGGAGACAAACCTAATGCAAAGAGTCAAACCAGGATTAGGAACTATGCCACCTTCATTAAACTATATTTTTCCTCCTGTTCCTACAGAAAGCAGATACTTGGCTGGGTTTGATGTGACTGGGAGTCCACGCCAAAGCACAGCTTTGCTGAGAACTGAGGCAAGCCATGGTTTTGAATTCAGACCTCGCCCCCCTCGTGCCCACGCATTCGCGTAGCAGGCGTTTTGAATGCGCACTCACATTGCAGCAGCGGCTCTTTGCCTTTGAGGTAGAGCTTGATAGCTTCTAGTTGAGACAGGTGGCGGTGCTCCGGGTGCAGGTCTGTGTTGCAGTAGGACCTGAGAACATGCACAAGCACAAAGGAATAGTCACTGCTTCTTCCTTTGCCTCTGAACCAGGACAAAAAAACTAGAAATAAAAAAAAAAAAAGCAACAGATAACAGTTGCCCAAAGAAGAGGAAGGACTGTTGAATTCTTACCATTCGTCTGCCAAGGACACATCGGGGTGTTCCAAGTCATGAAGGCCTGGAAGTCAAGGAGAAAGGGCTAATGAACAAGCAAAGTCGCCTCTCATCCTCCTGTGTGCTTTAAATATTTTAAGGGTAAGGCTGTGGGGTGGGTCAAGGGTAGACATTAACTCCCAAAGGTGTCTGGGAATGGGGATTCCAGACAAAGGGGTCAAGTTAGAGAACTTGTCCAGGCAACTCTCTCTCCCAGTCTCCACATTGCTCTGCCAGTACTGCCACCTTCCCTGGCCACACACCCCAGGGAAACCTTAAGGCCTTAAAGTGAGTCCCAGGAGGGAAGCTTGATGCGCCAGCTTAGAGACACCAACTCTGGAGTCCCAGAGAGTCCCAGATGGGAACTGGCTTCCACCACTTCATTCCTCTGTGATGTTAGCAGGTTACTGTATTTCAGTAAATGTTCGTTTCATCATGTGCAAAACAGGAATGATAATAGTCCCTAACTGATGGCTACTTGTGAGGGTGAAATTATAGGTTGAACCATATGAAATGGTCACTACTCAACTGCTTTTGACCAGCAAAAATTGCTAGTTGTTACAGAATCCTAAGTAGAAGTGAGTCATATGTCTAGGAAGGTAGTTAGGGGTGTAGGGGTTTTCAGGGAATCTGGAAGGTTTTATAGAATGTTCCAGACCACCTTAACTCTGTGCTATGGTTTCTCCCCGGAAGGTGCATGTGCTGGAAACTTGGTCCCCAGTGCACTGATATTGAGAGGTGGGGCCTCATGGAATGTGATTAGATCATTGGAACACACCCTCAGAGGGATTATAATGTAGTTCTTGAAGGACTGGGTTAGTTCTCACAGGAGCAAAGACTGAGTTTGATCCCTCCTCCTTATCTTGCTTCTTCAAGTGCACAGGTGCCCTGACTGCATGTGTGATTCCCCTTTCTGCTACTCGGCCATGTTATTTCACAGCCAGAAGGCCCTCATCAAAGAAGGCCACCCAATCTTGGACTTTCAGTCTCCCAAATGGTGAGCTAATAAAACTTGTTACTTCAAAAAGAGCACCCAGCCTCAGGTATTCTGTTATAGCAACATGAAATGGGCTACGACACATTTGTGAAGTCCCTGGTTTTATTTGCATCTTCATGTGCCTTGATTTCAATGGGCTATCAGCAGACTTGTACTTCTGAGTGACACCCTTAGGCACTTCTATGATGCTTATAGCCTGTTTGAGGAAGCCAGTTTCCCAAGTGACCAATAGTATCTCACCGCACTCAGATCTCCAATTTCCTTCTCAAATATATATGTAGAAAATAAATAGTGAAATACTTGACCTATCACTGCATAATCCCACTTGATATTTTTGAGATTTGCTTTTTTTTAATTTTAAATTTTCTGTTTTTACAAATTAATTGTCAATTATTTCCCACTTGATTTTAAGGAAGTGGATAATAATAAGATGGAACACCATGCTCTACACAAACCTTGGAAATGTCATATCAACCCTGATTTATATCAACTACACGTCACAGGTAATACCACATAACTCATGAACTCCACAAGATAGTTGAATGGGACAGTAGTGGATCCCGAGGACAATCCAGCCATCCAGATATCTTTTCTTTCCTCATTTTTCTCCCTCCCTCTTTTTCTTTCTTAATTCTTTCCTTCAATATTTTTTACTAAGAAGCCACTCTACACCAGATACTATTCTAGGCCCTGAGAATATATATCATGGAATGAAACAAAAATCACTACCTTAATGATATTTAATATTTAGTGACAGAAAAAAGATAAGTAGATAAAATTGAAATTAAAATATACAGCATGTCAGCTGGTAGAGTCAGGGATATGAAGGAAAAGAGTGTATGAGATAAGATAAGAAGGGCCACAGGTTGACAAAAAGAGAGAGTGAGTTCCTTTTTTTATTGTGGTGACCATGGAAGGCTTCCCAGAGAAAGTGACTTTCAAGCAAAATCTGAAGAAGGAGAGAGAAAGACATATGCAGACAGCAAGAAGACAAGAAGAATGCTTCTTAAATGAATAACAGGTGCAAAGGCCCTGAGGTGGATCTATTCCTTCCTGGAATATTTCTTTTTCTTTCTTTTCTTTTTCTTTTGGTACCAGGGATTCAACTCAGGAACACTTTATTTTATTGCTTTTCCTCTGAGTTCCTAGGCACCAAAGAAATGTAATTGTTCTCTAATTCCCTCACTTCTGGCTTCAGTCCTTCTGACAACATCATATCTGCTGATGATTGCTACTATCAACTGTAACGGCATAAGCTGTAATTTGTTAAAAACACTTTTTGTGTATAATGCACATAAAAGATTTTTTAAAAAGTGTTCAAGGAGATCCAGAAGAGACACTGTTACCACAGGTGGATCCCAGTGCACAGCTTCAGGCACGGTCATGACCCCACAGACTTTTGAGCCAAGTCCACCAAGGCACCATCTTGGTAGAATCTGGCCTTGGCAAGGCATATGGAAAATTCTTACGTTCTACAGGGAAGCGTTCCTTATGGAAGAACCTATTCCACTGTGGTCGCCATGTCCAGAGAACTCCTTCCCTTTCCAAGAATAGAAGAGAACACTGGTCATGCCATGGCTCTTGGAGATTATGAGACCCTCTCCTAGTTAGCCTGAGGGGAAGCAGCTCTCTTGGAGTCTGTTACTCAGCCAAGTTGGCAGGGTTGTGTGTCCTGTATTTACAGAGGACCAACAGAGAGAGGAAGATCTGTCCTCATTTGTGTGGATAACCACTCTCCCCCTTGCTGAGGAGCATTCATGCACTAATTTCTTGCATGGTGGTTAGAGTTAGCTCTGAAATCCTCTTTATGTGTCCACATAGCTGAACAGCCGTGGAATATATAGGAACAAGATAGTGACCCCCCCAAATGATCCAAAAGACAATGCAAAACAACTGTGGGGGGGGGCATGGGGGAAGGAGAGAGAGGATGAGAGATGGGGAGAGGACTGGAGAGGGAGGGAGAGAAAACAGAGTGACTAAGAGGACATATAAGATCCACGTCATCTATTAGCAACCTCTCCTGTAGTTCTGACTGAGAGTTCTCTCTGCTTTACCTCAGATGGCTCAGATATGAATTTTTGTGTTTATTGGGCAGTGAATGTCCACAGAGCCACACAGCTCATAAAGCCAGAAAATTCTAGATGTTAAAATATACTCTCCAAGAACGCTTCCTATAGGGTACCTTGCCCAAATGACAAAGTTGCCTGTTTCTTCTTGGGAGTCTCTGGGAAGAGAGGTGATATGGTTTGGATGTGAGGTGTTCCCAAAAAGCTCATGTGTGAGACAATGCAAGAAGGCTTAGAGGGAAAATGACTGGGTTATGAGATCCTTAATTCAGTGAGTTAATCCCCTGATGGGATTAACTGAGTGGTAGCTGAAGGCAAGTAGAGTGTGGCTAAAGGAGGTGGGTCATGGGAGGCATGGCTTTAGGATATGTTTGTAGCTGGTGAGTGGAGTCTCTCTCTGCTTCTGATCATCCTGTGAACTGCTTCCCTCCACCACACTCTTCCGCCATGATGTTCAGCCTCACCTCAAGTCCCAAGGAATGGAGACGGCTGCCTATGGACTGAGACCTCTAAAACAGTGAGGCCCCAAATAAACTTTTCCTCCTCTACAATGGTGCTGGTCAGTTCTGTTACACACAGTGGTGAAAAAGATGACTAAAACAAGAGGCCACATAATTATCTCTGTGGTGGGCACAAACTGGGTTCTGCCCAGTGAGCTCCTCTACTCTGGTCTTTTCATTCTGTAAGATCTCATGATCACCAGGGAGACAAAACCCAACACCTGGGGATGTTTCAGGGACAATCAGCAGGAAACCAGAAAGCCTATGGAATTTGGTGTCTTTGGGACCCTCACATTCCCCACTCCCAGCTCCATCCATCGCCTGAATGAGAAATTTACTGCATTCATTTGTATGCAGTTCTAACCAATGAAAACCTGGCTTGGACCTGACCTTCCTATTCTAGCCTTCCCTGGAACCCCCAGAAACCTTGTTGATCTAATCTGAATCCTTCTCCATGAAGATTCAAGATCTAATGCCCAGGCTGGGCAAGTGACTCACTCAGGGTCCCTCAGGGAGCAGAGTCCTCCAAAGCCCATGTCCAGCCCTCCCCACTTGCTCATGATCATGGGAAGGAAAAGTTTCTTTGAACTCGTGGGTTGTTGGGAGATGAAAAGGACAGTATGTGCGTGGCAGCGATTTTACAGTTTACAGAGTAGCGACAGCTGCTACTGTTTACCGGAGTCACTGTGCACTGAGGCTTTATGGAGACGGGAAGCTCAGAGAACCACAAGGTGCTACTTCCTCTTTCTGCATCTGTAAATCATTCCAGTGGTCACATTGGCCTTTGGGCCAGGGCTGCCATGAAACTCAAGTAAAATCTGTGGCTTAACTGCATATACCTCTGTTCTCATGCCCCCACACCCGCCAACCAGGACTTGAGTTTTTGCATTGATTTCTATTGCTCCTGGCACTGATCTTTAGGTAAAATACAGCTGGTGAACAATCCCTATGAGTTGCCCTCACAACTTTGTGAATTCAAATAGAACTTTGATCAGTTCAGTCATCAGGAAGGCCACCTCCCTATGGGGTTCCCGCCCATTCTGAAATCTAGGTGATTTTGACAACAACGGCAGAGCAACCAGTGAGCAAAGGTTTGAGTCAAATGCATAAGGGATGAGGCAGAGGTTTGAACCATGTACAAGTTCCTCAGCTAACTTGTAGCTGGCTCCCGACCCTCCCTCCCACACCACGGAATAAGGCCAGCCAAGGCAGTAGCACATTACCTTCCTCGATGGTCACGTTCCCCCGAAAGAAATACTTCCCATGGCCTCTGGAGAGCGCCACACCTAAACTGTGCAGAGAAACAAAGCAGACCTTGAAGTCCATGGCATCGACTGGAATAGACTTGTGGGCTAACATTTTTTTTCTCTCTCTCTTTTTTAATTTTTTAAATTTTCCATTTTCACGTTTCCATTTCATGTTCTGTAAACAATTTTTTCCAACAGTTTACTTTCAAAAACCTCACTGATTATAGTGGGTGTTGGTTTTTCTTAGATTGGAGCAACTGCTTCAAAGACATTTCTGATTGGAAATGCCAGCAGCCATTGGCCGCCCTGGTATTTTCAAAACGTGTGGCCAGCAGCTCACCCCTGGGGCAAGTCCTTCTCTGGGATGTCCTCCCAAGGGCCACGCAAGGGCCACGTACCCTGCTCCTTGCTACCACCTTATACTCCAAGGCCCTACATGCAGCCAGAGATGGGTCTTTCCAGGACCTGAAAGTTTGGGACTAGAGATGATCGACCCTTTCTCAAGGACGAAAAGAAAAGTCCTCATTATTGCTAATGGGCAGCCACATGATTGGGTTGTGGGCTTCTGTTCCCAGGCCTCTCTCTGGGCCATAAGCTTTCCACACTCTCCCTGGCTGGATTTAAGCAACTTTCTGTTTTTTGCCTAAAGTCAGAGACTCTGTTTTAGAAACACAGTCTCTTCCTTTGGCACACTCGCTTAGCGGCTCATGAGTTCCCTGATTGCTCTGGTTCCACATGGAACCCGCCCTTGATCCTTGGCAGCCTGTGACAGTGATGCTGGAACTTACTTTTCTGATTACTCTATAGAGTCAGTAAACTCTTTTCTCTCCTTAGCTCTGCCAGATACCAGTGCAGGAAAAAGGAAAGAGCACGGGTGAAATGATTTTTTTTTTTTCTTTTTACGAACTATGTCACAACACCAAGTTAATAGTGGCGGCCGACTTTAGAAGGCTTACATATGCATCTGAAAGCAGGCAATGAGGCAAAACCAATTTTTCTTTTTTTTCAGGACTGTTACAGAGGGACAACAGGAATCAAAGGTAGACGAGCAACAGGGGGACAGTTCAGAGAAGTCAAAACAGAAGCACAACATGTACGGATGAGATGCTACCTCTGGGTTTGAAGGATTATCTTTGAGTCATGAGAATGGAAGGCAAAATTGGACCCAGGAGGCAGCGAGTTAGATGGTGGAGGACGTTGATAACCCCTCTGAACTGGTCTCCACCCTTCATGGAAAACCCCAAAGCTTTTTTACTTTTTTTTTTTCTTGCTCAGTAATGAAATGCAAAGCCATGACCAATCGAATGAGCTCTCCTGGGTGAGCCTGAACCATCTTCCCCCTTCTGGAACATAAAGACCAAGCAGCCTGGGAAAAGCCCCTTCCTCACTCTTTCCAGCCTTTCGGCAGGGTGTTTGTTATCTTCAGATGATGAGCTCTGAGAGCGTCAGCAGGTTTTGTACAAACACACTGATGGGTCTGATGGAATGTCCATGTATTATGGTCAGCTCTACCTGAAAGGGGTACCCTTGATGTCTGTATAATAGTAGTCATTTGTCATCACCAAAACCCGTTTCTAGATTGAAAGAAAACAAAAAAAAAAAAGTCGTAGAGAAAAGAAAAACACGGTTAGTCGGCTAGGTGACGGTTTTTTTTTTTTTTCAGAAATCAATAAAAATAAATGGACACGCTATGATCAGGTTAACGGTACTACATGAATCTCATCTGAGATAAGTAAAGACAAGAGAAAAATGATCTCGGCGAAAGATATTTATTCCAGATAGAGCTTTCAAAGCTATTTTTTTTCCACAGCGGTTTGTTTTAAATTAAGCAGCAAGAATGTTTGAGAAAAATGTACCCCTTTGTCCACTGTCTTCTTCACCTCCATGGAAAACTTGCCCGTCTTTCGATTCACCATGGCGTTTCTTAACTAAGAGGATAAAAGGAAATCTGGGTGTTAGTTCTTCCCTGGGTTGTGCACACCTCGAATCCTTAGTTTGAACGCTTTTGATGGCTTGTGCAAAACAGAGATGAGATTCCCACTCAATCTGGGGTGCTTCTGCGGGTTGGGCAGCATATTGTCGGCCGATCTTTAAAACAAGACAAACACCCTTGTACAGCCAGAGAGAGGCCAACATCAACGAATAAATGACTTTCAACTTCAATTTGGGGTCCTGGAGGGAACCTCAGGATAGGGACAAAACAGCCCCTGCCAGGCAGGTTCATCCCAAGAGAGCCAAAGAATGAACTCCCAGCAATCCGCTAAAACACTCATGCAAGAGCATCTCTGGGGACAAGTCCCATTTTCACAAAGGGTACTGAATAGTCACGAAGAAATCATTTTTTTTTCCCAAAGATAATCAAGTTAAAGACATTTTCCTACCCAGTAGTTTAAGGGAAAAATAAAAACAAAAGACCCATCATTTGGAAGACAGGGATTAGCTTTTTATAGCATGAATCATGTTCAAACGCTGGCTGAGAAATCCCAGTCAATTAATGGCCTTGCAGACAGCGCAGTGAATGGGGGTGGGGGGGCAACCCCGTCTCTGATTTTTGGAGGTCCCATCTAGGAACAGAGAGCCAGGTTGTCCTCCCCCACCCCTGGCTGACCTCACCTAATTACGTGTGGCCCTTCTAGGAGTTCAGAGGAGGACAGCAGACGCCGGGATGAAAGATGTGCCGTCGTGGGCACCAACGGGACCCGACAGGCAAGGCCATTTAATGGGACAGGAGCAAAAACTGACAAGCCACAGCCCGCCAGGAAAACCTCTTTCCTAGCACAAGTCTCAGTCCTTTATCCTTTTCCCCTCTTTTCTCCTTTGAGGAGCTTGAGTTAAGATCTGGCCGATAGAAAACTGCGACGTTTGCAAGACACCTAAATTGGATGTGGGGCTGTCTAGATTTGGGTTCACATTCCCCCCATCTTCTGTGTGAAAGAGTAAAAGCATAATTTTTCGCTGGAGGCATGTATAAAATAAAACATATATTTGACTCTAGATATTTTTTTTTAACAACACATAATGGGCATTTCTGGAAATATTTTCCCATTTTTAACTTTTTGTGGTTTTGGATGGGGAGAGCTGGTCCTAATTAAGTCTACTTTCTAACTTTTTAAGAATGCCTCAATTTATCTTTAACATGGTTTTCATTTCTTCTCTTTCTTGGTGCCTGCCTAAAGCCATTTGGGACCTTCTCCTCTCAATGTTCCCCAGACGAGTTAGAGATTAGGTAAGCCCCTCTCTCTGTACAGCCCCACCCCCCACTCCTAGTAGCACAGAACAATTGGCAGGCGGCCTGGGAGGGCCCAAGGTCAGGGTCACAGTCCTGATTTTGTAAAAACAATCATGAAAGCAGGTTATCCTTATTGAATATGTAGTTGTGAGACACGATTGCACTGTAGCTTAGAAATAGACCGTGCAGCCGGAACTTTATGATCTTGGGCAAATTACTTACTTTGTCTGTGCCTCAGTTTCCCCTTCTGAAAAATGGAACACAATGACAGCACCCATCCCATAACGTTATAGGGAGGATTAGATGGGTTGGTATTGTGCTAAGTGATCAATAGATATTAACTACTCTCTATCATCATCACCACCATCACCAGCAGATATCTTTGGCATCTTCCTTTAAGTTATCATCCTCCTCACTCTCCCAGTGTGGTGTTAAACACCTTGCCATAGCTTAAAGAATAGGATTCAAGCACCTTTTTGATTGGCACAGACACCCAAGCTCTAACCCAATGCTTTTTAAACTTTTGTGACATAACCCTATAAGAAATACATCCACGATGCCCTCTGCATCTCCTGTTTCAGTAGTTTCCATTGTTTTTCTCTGCTGCTGCTCAGTAACCACTAAATGTATTTGGTGACCTCATCCCTAACTCCCCAGGTTGAAAACGGCTGCTCTTGGCCACCTGCAAGTTGACACAGACTGAGAAGGAGAGAGCCAACCCAGAATAGCAAGGTTCAGGTTTTGCCACTGACACATCCCAGCTGTCCTCTGACCTCTCTATGGCTCAATTTCTTCAGCTATCCTTCATTCTGTCAAAGGTGTCCCTGAGCGAAGATTCCCAGACCACAGGGATCCTAGGGTTCTGTTAAAAGCTGTGGTCATCAGATTCTCGTGGAGCACATGTTACTGATAGAGACTATTTCCTGAGATCTATGTGTTGGGTTCCATTTTTAAAACTTGCAAAATTGTCTTAATTATTATCCCTATTTGACATGGGGGGAACCTGAGACTTGGGTTAAGAAACTTGGCCCAAACTTTGAGCCCAAACTCATAACCTCTGCTTCTCAAATCGGGAGAAAAAGTACTTGGGAAAATTTACATATTTTGGCATTAATATAAAAAGTATCTTATTATTCCTAGATTTTTTTTTAATCAAAGAAAAGTTTTCAAAATTGACCATTCCAGAGTCTGTGGTTTTAACTTCCAGTAGGCTCTTCCATATGCTCCAAGTCCTGTGGATCCAGGACTGTTGGAAAAGTGCTTTTCTTTCCTTATTGCCAGAGGAGGAAAGCGGGGTTGGCAGATTTTTCAATAGACTGCCTGTGACAATACAGCATTGTGAGATTGGAACATTCTAGAAATGTCCCTTTTCTATCTGAGGATGCTGGGGCTTGAGAAGAGGACCAGTTGGCCCAGAATTACATGGTCAGTCAGTGTCATCCCTGTATTCCCAGAGGGCTCTGGCACCCAGGGGGCAGGCAAGAGTGATGGAGAACAGCAACACAGTCCATCCTCACTAAAGGAAAGAAAAGCATGATTAATGGTGCTACTCAGGGTTGTCTGAATATCCTTTGAACTTTCCACTACCCGGATCTTCAACAGGGCACAACTGAAAAAAATCAAATGTCCTGGCAGAAGAAAATTGCCAAACGAATTTTGGTGTGTCCATGTTAGCATACTATACAGTCATTAAAAATCACATGCACCAATGTTCAACTTCACACATAGTTAAAAAAAAAGGCAAATGAGGGCGTCAGTGATACCGGGTAGCTTCATTTTTCCCTGTCAGGCATCAATCACTTACAAGTGTGATGACACAGTGGATGTTGAAGCATATTTTGCCACAGTGTGGTCACCGTTAAAACCTCCTCCAGAATGATAAATTGCCTGCATGGTCAGCTTCCTCAGTCTGGGACCCCCACCTTTGTTATCCAGTTCTGATGTCCTTCTCTAGAGCCCCCGGGGAATCTTCGTCTCCATCAGACTCCAAACCCATCACAGCACCCATTTTTCCTGACAGCACGTTACAGATGCAGGCTGCACTCAGGTTCCAGTGAGAGCCTGCTGCCCTTACCTCCCAGGCAGAGCTCATTAGGGAAGCTTCCCTTGGAGAGCCAATGGCCACCTTAGGTTGTGTGTGTAATTACATAATGATAGCCCCTTTTCCTAATGGTGGCTCCTTGTCCACATTAGAACAGGAGCCTCACCCTTCCCAGTGCACAGGCAGCCTGCACTTCCAAGCCCCTAATGACATGCCACCTGGCCAGGCTGAGAGATTAAAGGGAAGGGAGATGCAGTGGATAAATAGCTCTGTCATTCTCAAGCAAGTATTCAGCCAGCACATGGACACATACATGGATGGGCATGGGGCGCCTCAACCACAGAATTGCCTCATTATGTATCAACCTGGGTTCTTAGGGTGGGCTTTGGTTTGGGGGTCTAGGGCTCAAACATGAACCGCAGAGACACTGGAGAAAGTGTGTAGATAAATGCAATATGTGGCTGAAAATCTCGGAAATATGCCCCAAGAGAAGAGGTTTAAGGGACTTTGGGGGAAAAAAAAACTTTCCATGAGAGCCATCATGGTAAGAAGAAATGTGGGTTGACTGGGGAGTAGGAGGAAAAGGCTTATGACTCAACTGAAGGGACTTCAGGCAGAATCCGTGGGGCAGGATTCACAATACCATGCGGACAAACATTGTCTAACAGCCACAATGTGCAAGGTCCCATATTCTCTGCATTAATCAGGGGACAAAAACCCATCTGCCATGAGGTACTGAAACACAAAGACTCAAGACTCAAGGGCTCTGTCTATGGTGCAATCATGTCAACAGCACAACTTTGAGGGCTGAACTGCCTGAGCTGGAATCCATGTCAGGTCCCCTGGGACCACTGCACCAATTGTCTGTCTCGGGTTCCTTACCTGTCAGATGGAGATAGCAAAAACACCTACTTCCTAGAATTGCTATGAGAAATTCATGTGTTCGTGCATCCATGGTACTTAGAACACCACTGGCCCGTAGCTATATATGGTAGCTATTACTACTTATATGAGTATTCTCTATTTATAGAAATAATCATGTTCACTGTGGAAATGTTGGTAATGACTAAAATGTAATGCAGGGAAGTGGGGACACCAAACCCATTCTTAATTTCTTCAGCCATGTCTGGGAATTTATAACCAAGGATAAACACCAAAGATAATTTTTCTTTCCAGAGGTGATCTGCACTGGTGATTCATACTGGAACATGCATGTCTCAAGGTCCCCTGCTGACTCATTGGGTCCCCCAAAGATCTGTCCTACTTACTGTATTGTTAACCCAGCACCTAACTCATCCTGTGAACTGGGACAGAAGTCCCATTCATACCATTCTGCATGGGCTTTTCTTTTTTCTCTTCTTTTATTATTTTAATTTTAGCCAGTCTATTTTGCACATGCTTAACAGTACATGTGATCTTACATCATTTTTGGAAGTATGCAGGGTCTATGCTTTAAATGTGGTCATTAAACTCAACAAGCGCCTAGTTGTCCAAGAGGAGTATAATTCTCCTTCCAAGTTCTCTGCAGCTGGGCAGTCTCTGCTGCTTCTTCCTCAGTGGGCTCTGCTTATATGCCTTTTCCAGATCTAGACCAGCAGACACATGAGGGATACTGTGAAGACTTCCCAAAGATGCTTCATATAGATTCCGAATTTCCCCAATCATCAGGGTGCAAATCCCCAAGGGAAAAGAAGCCTCTGGGGAACTTTCCATGGGAGTCATCATGGTAAGAAGAAATGTGGGTTGACTGGAGAGGAGGAGGAGAAGGCTCCAAGTCAAACTTTCTGAGAACAAAGGGATTCACATTACAAATGTACCATGTTCCCAAGATGACAAGACACAAGGCCTGAACCGAAGAGTTAACTAAAGATCCGTTTATGCAGAAAGAAAACCCTGGGCTGGCTTGAGGTGTGGGCACTCTGAGAACAGGCAATTGAGAAACTGATGCTTGCAGTTCCAGTGAGAAAGGAAATTGGAATGAGGAGATTGAAAGCACTCTGAACCGTGATTAGAGAAGGGAGATATTAGCTCACTGACATTTTTCTGGGGTATGAATGTAGGTGATTACAGCAAGCCCAGTCAAGTGTGGGACTCTGAAGCAAGCATGAGAATAATCAAGTTTGCCTTCCTTATTGACTAAAATGGAAAAGAAGACAGGATGGGGCAGCTGATAAGATTCAAGCCTCCTGGGAAAGAAAGCAAAAGGATCCACTGAGGTCAAAACAAACCCAAACTAAAGCAAAGGCAAAAGGAAAGATAGAAGGAAACACACACACACACACACACACACACACACACACACACACACACAATGGACAGTATTCGTCAAAGACTCATGAGACAAGAAGTTAGGAAGTGTAAGTCCATAGAACAGTGATTCATGAGAGGGCCACAAGAGGGTTAATGAACAGGATGAGGATATTACCAACCATGGCGGCTGCTCAGAATGCTCACCTGTCCATGTAGCAGGGTAAGCACATTTATATCTTCCAAAATGGTAGTAGGGATTATCATCATCATCTCATTTTCTTGGGGAAAATTCCACAATGAACAAGAATAACCCTGAAGGGCCGAGGTCATAGTCACTCACTGGAGACAAACAGCAGTAGAGGTGAGCAGACCCCTGGCAGCCTGCATCCTCCGCACTGCTGAAGCGGGGTGTGCACACTGGATGCAGTATGATCCAGAGGACCTGCTGGCTTCCTGGTAACCATGTTTAAGAAACAAGAAGATCTCAAACTCTACCAGGTCTCTGAACTGACATGATGTCAGAGCCCTGGCATGTTACTCTGTCTGAACGTGGAAACTAGATTTAGTATAGATGGAGAAGAAAATGGGTTAAATTTCTAAAACAGACACAACTTACATTCTAGAGGGGAGAAAGAAAATTGGACATCCACGCTAGCTGAGGTGGTTTAGGGAACAGAGGATGTGAAAAGAAGGAGAGCCACAGCAAGAGAGATGTGAGGCTGGCCCGGCTTCTAGGCAGCGTAAGAACCCCACCTGGGATTTCAAAGGGTTCTCCTCCACATTGCAATGGAAGGCAGGGCAGAGTGGGAGAAGGACTGGATGCTAAGTCAATGATGAGACTTAAGGAAGGACCCCACACAAATCTGGGATGGTAGGACAGAGAAAAGAGACACCATTTGAAACAGGGAAGTGGGGAAGGCTTCAGATGGTGACACCTGGGAGATGATGATTGAATTAAAGAGAGTCAGCCTGGATTCACACCAAGGCAGCTGCGTCTAGCACATCTGATTTATTGAGAAAGTAACAAGAAGACTTGACGGGGTTAAGGCAGAGACATAAGGAAAACTTTTGATCCAGTACCAGGCTGTCTGTGTGTGGGGAGGAAGCACTGTGTGCTATTGCAGTGTATCTGCTGGGAGCAGGGAGAGAGGCCAGGGAGGCTTGGGAAAAGGGGGGGCAACCACGCAGGAGGAAAGCAGGCCTGCAAAACCGTGGGCTGCTCTTCAAAGAGAAGGACTGAACCCATGAAGTCCTGACAGATGGATTCTGGTGGCCTAGGAGCCTGCCTGCTTGGCCATAAGCACCCTGATTTTGTAGTGGGCAAGGTCTCCTGTTGCTCAGCCAGGCCTTGCCTGAGATGGCAGGTACCATCAAGTGTCCTGGGCGGAAGACTGGATTTATCAGCAGCAGAAAGGAACAGAGTCCAGCAGGAAATAGTGTCAGCAGACTGCTCAAGCAGGTGGGTGGCTGACCTGTCTGCAGTTGGTCCGGCGAACCAGCAGGAAAGTTCTAAGACCCCAAACATGATAAAAGGATCCATTGTCTCCACATCTCTCTGATAGCCAGGTATCCCTCTGATGAGTCTCTTGTCCAGCTTCTGGGACAGCCTCAAGTCAACAGAGCTCCCTCCCCAGGTGGCTTCAAAACAGATCACTTACCACATCATCTCGGTCTTCCCACTCCACCTCAGAGAGGTCCACACTACTGTAATTAGGTTTCCTTCGCTTTTTGCCTTCTTCATACTAGCATTGGGAAGAAGAGAAAAAAGAAAAGAAAAAAAAATTTCCATGAAATAATTAGCCAGGGCAAACTTTATCTTCCAAGCCCTGTTGCCCAGATGGGGACTATGAATGAACAGGTGTCACAGAGAAACCCCTCAGGGTGACAGTCTTCAAGGTTGTAATGGCCAGAATGCCAAGCCCAGATGACTGAATATTTCCTCCAAGCCAGGGAATACAAAAGCCAATTCTTTGATATGAATCTACCTAGCAGACTCCTTTGTTTCCAAAATACCAGAGGCAAAGGAAAGTTCATCCCTCCTTGGATGGGGTATGTAGGGAATGGAGAGACACTTCCCCTCTATTCCAAAGCTTATAAAATGACCCAGGAAAGGACTTACAAACATCTATCCAAAACCTAGTGCTACCCCTTATGCTTTATAATCCTACAGTCTCAAACCTATCTCCAAACTCCCTGGGTGGGAAGAAAAGACACCAATCCTCACAGCTGGAGTTGGACTCCGCATCCTGGTGATCCTTTGCAGACACACCAAACCTTCCATTTGCTATCACCCAGGCCACCACGGTGCTGAACTAAGCGTGGCTACTTTGCCTGGAATAGATGTGGGTATTGGGAATCGCTGCCAGATTTAATGGTCATTAGGGAATTTCTCTGGAAAACCTGATGAGTGCATTAATAACCGGGGAAGTGGTTTTTGTCTCCCCCTGCTAAATCACTGGTGTTAGTCACCCTGCCAGCCTACCATTTTATCGACCGGACATGCTTGTGTCTGGACCTTCATGCTGTCTCGAGGCCTTTAATGTTGGTTGTTAGGGTGATTATAAGGTAGCAAAGTCTGCCCTCTGCTGCAGGCTATGTATAAGCAACCCCTTTACAAGTTCAGATGGTAGGACTAATGGTGTACTGGAAAAAATATATAATAATTTTTTTTTTTTTGGTGGGGATACTGTTTTCCTTTTTGTTCTTGTTTCTGTCTCCAGATTGGTCATCTTTTGATTGAATGGCAACACTCTGAGGTGCAGGGTTAGTCTAAGTATTTTAGGACCCCAAAGCCACAGGCTGCCTGATTTTGGACACTGATTGGCTACTGTGGATACAGTTGCTGAAGGCACCCAAGCAGGAAGGGGAAAGCATCGCCAATATATAGAACTGAACAAGTCTAACCCGGCCCAGAGTGGAATGTAAGGGACAGTGGCCAGAGAGGGGGCTCTCGAGACACTGTCGCACTAACAGGGCCAAATGTTTTCACACATTCTTCTTCCCTGTCACTGCATTTCAGGAACTCTGAGCCATCTTTGGAGGGTCAGAAAGGGGTTGTCCTACCTGCCTGGTAGGGCTCTCACCACCCCAGCAACTACACTTCCAGTCCCCTCTTTAAGGTGTCCAATGAACACATGTTTATGGTCACCATAATGACATCAGATCCACTCCAGATGAAGAGGAAGGGAAATGGCTTCACTGTAAATGATAACAGCAGTAGATCCTGTTATGGAAAGTTCTGGTGTGAATGGAAGCTCTGGCCATCAGAGAGCTAGGCTTGCTTTCCCTCTCTGAGGAGGAATGGGAGATCACTGAGAGGAGCTGGCCTGGGTGGGAGTGATGACGGAGAGCAGCTAGAGTCAGTCAGTCATTCTGGACCTCTGCTGTCACCTGTGCCAATGCCTCCCAATTTCCCATGTAGTCAGAAGCATTCCTGACAGCTATTGGGCACCTCAGAAGCGCGTGCAGCCCATATCTTGAACTTTGAAGGCAGAACTTTCACGATTCCTTGGGTAGCCAATTGCTGGATCTCCAATGTTCATTTATTCATTCATTTTGGTGGAGAGTTCTCCCTTTGACCATTTCAAAGTGCTCCTTTGTTCAATACACATTTATTGGAAAGCTCAAAATGCTAGGCACTAAGCCTATAAAGTCAATTAACAAGTGCTCCGCTCTTTCCCAAGGGCTTATTTGCAGTTTATCATCCTTAATTTTGCCTCTGTTCTTGCCCATTATTCATATGGGAAAAAGGGATCTAGCAAGTTAAATAAGATCCTATAGCCAGTGTGGAGGAAGACACCTCGCCCATCGCCAGCCCCTGGCTAAATTTTCATGTCCAAGCCTCAGGTTATTCTAACCATGGTTTCAGAAATTTAAAAACACTCCAAGATCCAGAACACCAAGTGTGCCTTTGTCCTCAGAGAAAGCACAGACAAGTTTTTGTGAGAAGAAAAGAGCACTGGGGCCCTACCACTTCACATCGCCCATGTCACACTGGGTGTGGGACCCTAAGCAAGGTGCCAAGCTCATCTAAGCTCCCTTCCTCAGTTGCAAAGTGGGGAAAAATAACAGGACCTCCACAGCAAAAATAGGAACGTGAGGGTGAAATGAGATATTGTGTGTAAAATGGCAACGCGTTCCCAGGGACAAAATAAACTCTTAACATGTGGCTAGCATGATTGGTGAGAACCAGGCACTTCTTGGGAAGACACAGGCTCCTTGCAGAGTCATGGCTAAGATTACATTTCCGTGGAAGGGGGAGGCCATTTGCTAATTCTGCAGGCCACTCTTCTGCAAAACAGGCAGGCAAGAGATGTTTGTAGGAGAGGATGTGTTGGGCAATCACAATCATCTGTGTCCTCCTGGTGTATATATTACAGGTTGAGACTTAAGACTCTCCTGGCAGAAATCCGGACTGTGCTAAAGCACCCAGCACCTTTTAGATGGCATTTGGCAAAAGCCGGTTGCAGAATCTTGACTTCTGACCATTCCTAAATGTCTGTATTTATTTATTTTTTATAACCATTTAAGAAATGCAATACATTACACCAAAAAGTTAGTCTAGAAACTTGAGGTGATTAGAGAGGGATGGAATAAAACATTTCCCAGCTCTCTTGTCCAGAAGCCACCACACTCCTGCAAGTTTCTGTAATTTCATTTCACTGACCTTCCACACTGTCTGTTTAACCAGTATGCACAATGGGTCTGAAACACTTTCCATCTGGGTCTTAATTAACAGCTGTGCTCCTTTAGACTATACACATTAATGAAGCAGAGTGATTAATTTGGGGAGAGAAGAAAATTCAGTGGACTATTGTATAGATAAAACAGACCAAGGCCTGTGAGCAGACTGTAGCATTCTGAGTCTAGATCTGCCTAGATCATTTTCCCTATAGCATAGCATACTGAGCCTGGATCTGCCTAAATCATTTCCCCTGTAACATAGCATACTGAGCCTGGATCTGCTTAGATCTTTTCTGCATAGAGGAGGAGGAGGAGGAGGAGGAGGAGGAGGAGGAGGAGGAGGAGGAGGAGGAGACCTAACCCAAGCCAATTCCAATGAGACTCAAGATACAACCTGGGATGCTTTGCTGGACTGATCTGGGGTAAAGGGGTTCTCCATCCATAGGCCCAGCTAAGGTAGTTGTATGTGAGCTTGGAACACTTTATAGCCATTGCTATCACAACTTGGATATAGTGTTTCCCAAAATGAAGCCAGCATAGAGAAAGCAAAGCAAAGATATGAAAAGAGTCCTGAAAATAAGGTGTGCACACCTGGCTCAAGCTATGCCTGACCTGAAATCTTTATACCCATGGATATTACATGTATCAATACATCCTCCCCATGTTATCCTCTTCTCTTTTTAAAATATATTTTTTAAGGGGAGGTGGGGCTGGGAATATAGCTCAGTGGTAGAGTGCTTGCCTAGCATGGATGAGGCCTAGGTTCAATACCCAGCACCACACACATACACACAAGCTGGCTTGTGTTTTAAGCATTAAGAACTCAACAGAGTTCCAACTTGTATATATTTAATTCCTCTTTGATTTTCTTTTTAAATAAACTGCTTTTAAAGTCCATTTTATGTGCAGTATTCACAAACTTGGGTATTTTAATGATTATTTGGGAACATGTGATTTATAAAACACCCTCGGCTCCCCAGGATACACTACTGTGTCTGAGCTGAGCTGATCTCCTCTACGTCCTTCCCACCCCCAAGTGACAAGAAAAAGAACTAACTCAACTCTCAATTCTCCTCTCTCCCAGGCAGCTTTGGCCTGGGACAAATCCCAGGTCCCCTAACTCCACGACTCCCACGCCTTCTGCGTAAGGAGCTCGTTATGGGGTTGAGGCATTGTGTATGGCAATTGTTAGTGTATCTATAATCTGTAACTTCCTTTGAAAATGTGATTAACGAATTGCAAACGGTTTCCAAAGGTTTATAAACAGACTTTGAGAGCCACAGGTAGGGTTTGTAGTTTTGGGGGCCTGTTTTTATGAAAAAAATATGTAGAGGAGAATTTAATAAGGAAAGATATTCTGTGCTATGAAATACTGGGAGGTGGAGTTTCAAATAAAGGCCAGATGTGGCGAACACACAAACAAGCCTGTGGCCTAGCAGGATGGAGAAGAGAAGGCACCCAAGCTGGAACCCCCCAAGGGCTTGCCCGATATGCCAGAACATTCTTAGCAGTATTTAATGGTCTGAATACATGTACACTTCGGTGTCACCTGCAGATGGACTTTAGGAGGACAATGGAGATGAACCAAGGTGATGGTCACATTGACTTTAAGAAAACAACAAAGCCCTTGCTTCCCCTGTGTTCTGTCAGAAAGGCCAGGGTGGTGGTGTCATCTGCACACATGCCACCAACAGGAAGGAAGGAGATGGTGGTGATGGAGGGCATGGCTAGAGAGGAAGAAACCTCACTCATGGTAGCGCCATCTGGAGGAGGGGAGGCTGAAGCCCAGGCCCAGGATGGTCTGGGAAGATGCTTTTCTTCCCAGGTAGCCATGGGCCTCCTCCAAGGCCCTGGTCTCCTCTTCCCTCTGAGCTTGAGGGACCATTTCAGATGGGACATACGAGGTCTTCTCTCCTGTAGACTCAGGAGATAGGACCTGAGAGCTACTAGCCCTTCATTCCTTCACTCACTCATCTACTCATTCCCTGCTCATTTGTGCATCCCCAAATCTTACTGGACACTAAATACTTTTCAGACCCTGCACCAGGCCCAGGCAAGCTTTGGCAAAGGCATGGAGAATCCACTCCGGGAAGATTATCTCCCAGTCCTTAAGGCCCTGATGGCAATTTACTATCAGTGATTCAAGGCTGGCTCAGGGGAGGCCAAATAAGAGGATGATTCAAATGCAGGGCCCAGATTCTAATCAGGTTTATGTGCTGGGTGCTTCAGGGCTTGCTTTGTATTTCTTTGATTTTTATTTTCCTCTTCAGTTGGAGGTAACAGTGCTCAGCTCAGAGGAGAAGTAAATAGGAATAAACATGGTTGAGTTTAGAGTCCAGCAACTCGTAAGTCCTAAAAAACACGGCCAGAGAATCTGCCCACTCGGCCAGTTCTAATGACTGCTGATACAGTCCCCAAGATATGAAATGTGGCCACACCTGCCTCTCAGAACTCATCATCAGGGATAAATTATGTTCACAGGATAAAATGATTCTGAATAGCATTGCCCTTTATGAATAGTCTTCTTCCTTTAAAGCAGCCAAACTCATAGCAGGATGGTGCTCCTGACACTAAAATCTGAAAGTTGGATTCCATTTTGCCAGTGGTAATTAAAGGTCTCTGTGACAGATCCAGAGGAGGTGGCCCTTGGGGGGAAGGGTGTCCCTTAGACTCCAATCAGCCCCTGCTCTCCTGCTGATCAGCAGCAGGGGCTATAAGTATCACAATCAAAACGACTTTGGTCATTTTTTTCTGAATCCCCGCCCCCCCCGATTATTCATGTAGAAAATCTGGAAAGTGATAAAAAGCACAAAAAATGAAAAGGATATTGCTGTCACTACCACCATACAGCGATCACCGCCTGACACTCGGCTGTCTTTCTCAAAGTAAAAGTACTTTGAAGCAATTACCACTTCCAGTTTTCAAAGTTCCTTCCTCCTCCACCAAGCAATTTATAAAACATAGCAACTGATCTGCTCTGTTTTCCAAATGACTGCCTTTAGGGAGAATATAAATGAAATAAAGCACATTTTTTCCCCCTTGCTGGCCAGCTTCCCACTTACCTCTTTCCATGCTTCAGTGTTCCTTGCTAAGCACTGGATGCACCTTGTTGGATTCTCACAGCTCCAAGTGAGGGAGAAGTTTTCAAGGATGGGCACATGCAAAGCCCAGAGATGTAGGTCCTGGGGTGACATGGCTAATGAGCAGTGGAACCGAGATCCAGGCCCACTCTGCCTGCTTTCTGAGCTGCCTTGAAGTGGTCTCTTCTCTAACTAGGGCCCTCCGTTCAGATGACAAGAAACGACCCGGACTTGGACACAGTGGGGCTGTACATAGCGGGCCTATTCATGGTGGTTGCAGAACCATGCTGGTAGTCACATCCAGAAACCAGTCATGTTTTGCTAACAAAACTCTTTGGGGCTGTCCTGAAACTGACCCTGACAGCTAAGGATGGGAGAATCAGTTTGAGGTTAGGATCCACTATTCAGACCGCAGACCATGGGGGCATGGCGGAAGGCTAAGGATGATGCCCCAGGACCAGTGTGCGACAGCCTATTTCCACCAAAATTGTGCTTGGCTCTTCTTGGCTGTGATTCCACAGCCACCCAGACTCTTCTAGAAAAGACTCATGCCTGGGTGACACTGACAAAACGCCCAGAGAAAAATTCCGATGAGTCTGTGTTCGAGAAGAAATCCCACATGTCATGAGAAGATGAGAAGCTCAGATACACCGCAGGAAAACAGGGCCACGGGGGTGTGCCCCAAACCAGCAAGAAGATGGGAGAGGAACAGCGGGGCATGTCGAGACAACCTGCTTTTTCCTTTTTTCTAAAAGGTATCCTGCTCTTATTAATTAATGTTTTTAAAGTGTCTCAGAGATGAAAAGTTCTATGGGCTTTCCTGGTATGATTACAAAATCCTTTTGATCGCTGTCAAAGTCAAACAGCTTGGGTCTTAAAAAAACACACACACACACACACAAACAACAATTAACAGGCCACTTTGAGAACCCAAATGACCTTTATCTTCATTAGTGTCCTCTGAGGAGCTGTGAGTCACAAACTGTGTGTGTGTGTGGGGGTGGGGGGAGGTGGCCTGGCCCTATCATCGTTTTAGTAGGTCAGTTGTGGCCTGGGACACCAGAGCTGGCTTTAAACTCTGATTGTCAAGATGCCGGTCTGTTTTGTAATAGCCAGTTAGTCATAGAAGTTAAAATCATGCCGAATGGCTGGGGACAGGAGGAGCCTTTCATTCTAGCAAAGGGACTGGGGACGTAGGCAGCAGGGACAGCAGCAATGCCAGGTCTGCTGACCAGGTAGAGGACAGAGCTGAGAAAAGATTGGTGTTCAGTGGGGGGAAAACAGGACCGCACAAGGGTAGCATCCCAAAGAGAGATGCACTTGGACCCCATTCCCGTAAGTTAGAAGCCTGGACACAAAACCCAGTCCAAAGTCCCCTAGACAAAAGTTAGATACAATGCAGTCTTCAGAATGAATTTCAAAAAACTTCAAATAGAGTTGCCCTAAGTTCCTGGGCATGGATACCTGCTTCATCTCCCAAAGCCAATTTCATACAAGGTCTAGATACCACCGTGTCATGAGGAGATAATATCTCAGATAAAAGAAAGCCTCTGTAATTTAAAAGTTTATCAGAGATATCTGCCAAGCAACCTGTTTTTTTTTTTCCTTTAAATTTACAGAACTTTATTTGGCATTATTGCATTGCTCAATTAACTGGACCAGGCGACCCGAGGGTACATGCCACCGACAGACCCTTTTAAATAGGGGGTACAATCAGGCATGACAAATTGATTCTGGTTTTGAAGCTGCACAGACAATGGGTTTCCTTATTCATTCAAGTGAATCTGAAAACAGTATCAATCCACACTACAGCAAAATGTGCTAGCTGTCAAAAGAGGTTGCTATGAGCCCTCTGTCTGCGGAAAGTCAGATCTCTGTGCTGTTGGTTTCCCTCCTGTGATCATACCCTGTCACCCCCATTCCCAAAGCCTTTTTCCCAGCTCCTTCACTGGGAAGAGGATTCTAGTCTTAGCATCTCAGCATGGCAGGGAAGGCAATTAACCTGCCAGAGAAGAAACAGAGGGCTGCTGAAAAGAGAGAAAGGAATCCCTCCTTTCAGACCAGCCACCTCACCTGATACCTACAGCCTACATCAGCATGCTGAGCCTCTGTCAAATGTATACATATGTAGACATATGTGTGCTTGTGTGATTTTTGTTGTTGTTGTTGACACTGGGGATTGAACCTAGTGGCATTTAACTGAGCCACATCCCCAGCCCTTTTTTGTATTTGTTTTAGAGACAGGGTATTGCTGAGTTACTTGGCACCTTGATTTTACTGAAGCTGGCTTTGAATTCACAATCCTCCTGCCTCAGCCTCCCTAGCTGCTGGGATTTCAGGCATGTGCCACAGTGCCCAGCTGCCTGTATGATTTTATTTATCCATCCCTGGTCCATGCAGTCCACTGGATTGGTGACCCAGTGAAATATTTAGTATGGTGTGTTTTTTTTTTTTTTTGTGTGTGTGTGTGTGTGTGTGATTTCCAATTAGAGCGATGTATCTTTTAGAAAATGTTTCTACATGCACGGTGGTCTGAATATAACCCCAAGAGACTTTTGAGGTGATCCATGACTCACGGGAAAACCCAAGGACCCCTGTAAGGTTGACTGAGTTCTCTTAGTCTGATTGTTTCTGTGGCCATGGAAATGTGGGCAAGGGCTGTAATGGGTGAATATAACCAGAGAAAGGGCCAGTGAGCCAGCAGAGCAACCGGGGCCCAGCAAACTGCCCCATCTATTGATTGCTTCTATTTCTAACTGTCTTGAAATTGAGTCGCATCAGTCTTGCCACTAGCTTGGTGTCACTCCCCATGATACCTGTGCCCTGGTAAGCAGTCTCCCCAGCTTCCCACCTGGACTCTACAACCTCCAGCCCACTGTCCTAGATCTGGCCAGAGAGATTCTTCTACAACCCAGATCAGACCACAATCACCCCTTGGCCTGAAGTCCTCGTGGTTCTTCATGCACTCTAGGAAGATGGCCAGAATTCCACAAGTCCCATCTCTTGGCCTCTGCTTGCTGTTCTGACCTCTCTCTCACCACTTCCTGTCTATTACTGCTCTCTCCAGATAAACTGAGCTGGCTGCTAAAAATGTCATCTTCATTCTTGTTGTTGGGACTCTCTGCACAGGCCACCTCAACTGCTCTTAACATCCTTCTCCTCATCTCAGGGTCAAGAGGCCAATCCCTCTGATCCCTCTACACTCAGCTGAGACATTGGCTGCTCTGGCCTTTCCAGGTCGGGCCAGCCCAGGGCCCCTTCTCCTCAGTCTCTCCTGGTGGCTTCATCTCCCCACAGCAGTGCATATTCGTGGCTTTCTTGACTGCTTTCTACACTAGCTCCTGAGCATCTTGGAGAAAGAAGCTATTTCTTGTTTCTCATCAGACCTGCCGAGCCCAGGATAGTGCCTGGCCAAAGAGTCTGTTCCTCATGAATAAGTAATGAACCAATTAGCATACACATTCATTTCATCGAAATGCACAAAAAATAGGAACTATGTGCCTGACTTGGTTTGGCATCCTGTGAGCATTTACTCATTTAGTCCTTATCAAAGTCCCCTGCAGTAAGGCCCCACCATTTTTTGTCCTTTGTTCGGTGGAGGGAAAGCAAGGCCAGGGAGATTCAGTAATTTGTCTGGGATCACACAGTTTATAGTGGCTGAGCTGAGGTTTGACCCCAGACATCTCTGAGGCCTCAGAGTCAGCTCTGAGAGTGAAACACATCTCAGGTAGTTAAACTGTTCTGGAACTGCCAGGTGCCTGCCTGTGGTGTGTCCTGAGGCCATAGGAAGGACATAATGGCAGTGTGCCCTATGGCCATCTGTCATAGCCCTAGAATTGAGCAGGGTTGAGTTTCAAATGATCAACTCTCAAAGGAACCTTTCCCTTAAATATATAAGAACATAATACATTTATATTTGAGTGTCGGTGAGCATGGACTCCATGTAAGGAGTCCCAGGCCTCATGAGTATCAAACTTGCTGCAGCTCTGGGTGTCAGACAATGCTGTCACATCTCCCTATCACCTCCAAATCCTCTTTCTGGGGCGTCACTAACAAGTCTGAGGCTCCAGGAGAGCCCTCCAGGGAGAATTCCAATAGCTTAACTGATTCTGATATATTCAGAAGACATTTCTGAAATCCCTACATTTTTCTGATGGGGAGAGATAGTGATATTTGCTGATGGTTTTGTGTTTCAAATAAATACTCTGGTCTGATCTCTCTCTTCTTTTTATCTATTTATACTTCTCATCCCTGAAGAATTAAGCTGAGTTCATTGGGCAATCCTCTCTGTTTGGGCACAGTTCTGCCAAGGCAGGTCCTGCCTCAATTTAAATCTGCCTTGAACATTCTTTAGCAGAGGGGTTCCTCAGCTTTTGATGTAATTTGGAATTTTGTGTGTGTGTGTGTGTGTGTGTGTGTGTGTGTGTGAGAGAGAGAGAGAGAGAGAGAGAGAGAGAGCCTTCCTTCCAGCTGATATTCTACATTTAGTACTTGCTGAGTGGTATTCAGCTCATCCTGCTCTGAATTGTGTCCCTTGAGATGAACTTTAGTTTGGTCATCATGAGGTCCAAGTGGAAAAAGCTGTGTGACTATGCTAACTGTCCCCTTGGCTTGCTCCTCAGCCTCCCCTCACCCATCCAGGGAGAAACAGGCACAGAAAGCACTGGATTTGGGACCCAAACCCAGAGCCTCCAGGGTTGGAGTTGGCAGTCCAGTTCATTTGAGATTTTTGTCATTGGACAGATGGTGCACAGATGTAAGCAATCCAATGAAATCTATAGCTACAGGCCAAAGAAATGCCACCAGGTATAATCCTATCATGCCACCTAATGGAGGAAGGGGGTCACTGGGACAAGGATAGGGGCAGACTCCATTCCAAGAACAACTTTCAGCAAACCCTCTGCCTGGTGTGGCCAAACTGCTCTCTTACCTCAATAATCTAAATGATTTGGCAAACATCCATACATAATGTGGAAATGGCACCTGAGACGTGTGTTTGGAAATATATTTGCTTATCACGAATTAATAGAAGCTGAGAATAAAGCATAATAGCAAGAACTCAAAGAGGTGTGGTGGTCAGTCCTGTAGTATGATGGGAATCAAATTATTCTGCCCCAAAAGCCCATGGTCTTGACATTTTTATTTGCATTCTTCAGGTCTTATCATTCAGGATTATGTAAAAATGACAGCTGCTTATAATTATTTGGGGGTTTGAGCTGCAATAATTAAAAACATCTGCCTTTATCTTACCGCTACCAGACTTAACCCTGCGAGGGTTGGGTCTCCTGAACTTCAAAGAGGGAAGCAAGAAATAAAAGAAACTCCACACATTACTAACAAATTTCTAGTGATTCATTTAAATGTATAACCAGTTATTCCAACAGCCTTCAAACCCTTCATTATCTTTTAAATATATATAATTTGGTACTGCTAATTAGATAGCAATTTAATGCTCTCATGGGGATTCAGATGCAAGGTCTTTCAAAAATGTAAACTCAGAAGACTAATCATTGGCATTCAAATGATTGAATTCTTCAGTTATTCAAATGAGTGTGGGCATTCACACAGTTGGGATATTTGAATATTGTTCTGTGAGTCCCAGCTGTAGGATTTCACAGGACCCCTTGGTTATCTCCTAGTACAAGTTCACCTCCCTAGACAGAAGCAAGATCCTCTTAGAGACCTATGGCTCCATTTCCTATATTTTTTCTTTCTTTCTTTCTTTTTCTTTTTTCTTTTTATTTATTTTATTTTATTTTTTTGGTACCAGGGATTGAACTCAGGGGCACTCAACCACTGAGCCACATCCCCAGCCCTACTTTGTATTTTATTTATAGATAGGGTCTCACTGAGTTGCTTAGCGCCTCGCTTTTGCTGAGGTTGGCTTTGAACTCGAGATCCTCCCCTCTCAGCCTCCCAAGCTGCTGGGATGACAGGAGTGCACCACCTCACCTGGCTCCTATTTTAAGGAGGAGCAAAGTTTCTTGGAATTTGCAGTTACAGACACCTCAGTGCTTGCTTCTCGGATTTTCTCTTGTTGGTCTGCTTGTTATCGTCTGGGTAGTTAACATTCTAATTAATAACTCTCCCCCAAAAGCCTGCTGCAGATGGAGGAGGTGAAGAGTCTCATTCTGCCTTGAGCTTCCACTTCCTGTGTATTCCCACCCCCGTCGAGATGGCCCTTTAAATTATATAAAGATGTGCATCGCATGGAGAAAAACAATTGATCAATGAGATGACACTGGGCAATGACAGAAGCCAGCACTCATGGCTCAGCCTCGCAGTATGGTTAGGGTTTGCATTCTTGAGCCCAGGCTAGTAGCTAGCAGCTGAGGCTCATTTCCCCGAAGCGGGAAGGGAGGGGAGGTGCCGACAAATCTATAGGAATTTTTAAGAGATCATTATTCAACACATTGCCTGTAATTACATTTTGATGAGCTTTTTATTGCTAATTCATCATCCAAGATGGGGCATTCTAGATATGAAATTAATCTAGTAAAACAAGGGGTCAGAGTGGGTCCAGAGAAAAGGAAAGCTGTTCTCATCCAATCCTTTCGCCAAACAATAAAGCGACAGAGTATTCCTATCTCTAAACCAAACATCCTTGCAACGCCTACTCTGGATCAAGAACTGCAGAAAGCCATGCTTCCCGGTGGTCCTCAATACAGATGTGGATTCTCCGAGCAGCCCAGTGTGACAGAGATGCACACGCAGGGGCCGGAAACTGAAGGGAAAGTGAGCCTGATGCCATCATGTTAAAGTCAATGTCTATGTGGGTGCACTCAAGATCGTTTGAAAGCCTAGTCTAGAGCAAATCATTTTGCAGAGAAATAGTAGTCCAGTTCTCTCAGAAGCAGGTCCCATGACCCGGATGCCTGTGCAAGGTTTTTATCAGAGAGGGGTTCCCAGGACACACTTGCAGACACATGGCATCCCAGGGATGGGAAGGCAGAGAAGAGAGGACGCATCATCATGCATACTGCCACTGCAGGCAACTGGAGCTTCAACCCACCAGGAAAGCTCCCAGAGAAGGTCACATGCCTGGGAAATAGCCCACCTGAGAGGTGGCAGCACTCTTCAGTCTTTGGTGGAGGGATGCTAATTCCTTGGCGCATCTGGTCGCTGCATGCCTGGGAAGAGGGACTCCTGAGCCTGCGCCAGGGGCTGGCAGCTTTGAACCAGGCTGCACTTGCAGGGATGGTGGGGGCTGAGAGGAGAGGAGAGCGAGCATCAGCAGTGACTGCTTTGCTAAGTGCAGTACGAGCAGAGGCTTGTCAATAAAAATCCTTCTTTGAAGGTCTTGTCCTAAATCTACGGGAAGATTCCCGTGCTTGGCATAGTGAACATCTTCATGCCTCAGGGTCTTTGCACAAACTGTTCCCCCAGCCTGGACCAGTCTCCATAATCTGCACAGAGATTTTTTTTTTCTTCTCATCCTTCAGGGCTCAGTTTAAACCACCACTCCTCGAAAGGGCTCTCCCTGAACATTCAACTACAGGAAGTGTCACTTCTTAATTTTTGTTTTCTCATATCCTTTTGGAGAGCATATCCACAGTATGTCATGCTTTTTATTTATCCATTTATTTATGAACTTAAAAAAAATAACATAACAGGTGCAGTGGCGCACACCTGTAATCCCAGTGGCTCAGGTGGCTGGGGCAGGAGGATCTGAGTTCAAAGCCAGCCTCAGCAACAGTGAGGCACTAAGCAACTCAGTGAGACCCTGTCTCAAAATAAAATACAAAAAAAGGGCTGGGGATGTGGCTCAGTGCTAAAGCGTCCCTGAGTTCAATCCCTGACACTAAAAAAAAAGGAAATGAGCAATTTACTCATCCAGGTCCCTCGTCTGTATTCCCAAGTACGCTAGACTGTGTCAGAAGTCATGACCTGAGGCTTATAGGAGGTAAACCAGCATGCAGCAGGGTTCCCAAGCCACGTGGTACACAGTTAGACACCAAGTGCTTTTATAAATTCTACTTCTTGCCAGTACTTCCACCCATGGAGCCTGATAACATGGTATTTCATGGTGCACTCAATTTCTTATAAGTGGGTCTTCTCTCCCCATTCATCTGTCATTGTATCTCCTTTGAACCAGGCCCTGGATATGCAAGGGTGAGCAAAATGCAATCTGACCTGCATCTACAGGTTCCTTGCAGCACGGGGAAAGACCAGATGTGTCACGATAGTTCTGCAATGTACTAGGGAGCCCAAATTCAAAGGCTGGAGTGAGAAGCCTGGTGGGACAGGAGCATATTTCTCTGGGGCTGATGTAGGGCCAGGCAGGGGATTAAGGGGAAGAGATTTTTGCAGAAAAGGAGTGGGTTGGGGATGTGAGGCTGTGAGCTTCCTGAGTGGAGGGATCACAGTCATGCCCAGCAGTGGTTCCCAGACTATGGGATTCTGTTGCTGAATCTGTCAGGTTGTTTTGGTTGTAAGCCATAGATACCAACTCTTAATCACTGAACAAAAGAGGAATGTATTGGAAGGGTATATGGAAATTCTCCACTGTTCATACAATGGCTGCAAATAAATGAATTATTAAATAAATAAGCAAAGGAACTCCCTCTTTCCACTTCCCTTTTCCTTCCATCCGTCCTTCTTTCTTTCTTCGTGCTCTCTTCCTTTCCTGGCAGAGTAATGACTTAAGAGAAATAAACCTCCCATCTCCTCCTACCTTGGTTTTAGTCAGGACCCCAGCAGGAAGTTCATGGCACTCACTGTCAAGCTGGTTAATTGAGGAGGATTTAATAAAGAAGCCAACGTGAAGTTATGGGTAGGATGTAGAAAACTACAAAAATGGTGCAGTTCCCCGAAGCTGGACACAGTGGGGACCTTTTCTCCCACTCTGCAGGAAGAGACAGAGGAGGAGCAGATGCGTGAACCAGAGCAAGAAGGCCACAGACACAGGCAGGCTTCTGTGACTTTAGGTTGGGAGCAGCCTGTCCCCGAGGACACGAGGATGAACACATGTCCTAACCCTCATCCTCTCTCCATTTCTTGTGTGTGTCCCCACAAACCCCGCCCACAGTCAGATTGAGGAACTGCACCCCATGTTGCATGCAGATCAGGATCCAGGAGCAAGGGGAGAGGTTTGCAGAGGCTGAGGGAGGCCCCCACTCAGAGGCACGTCCTTGGGGAGCCTGAGAACTCAGAACTGGGGCAACTTCTTTCCACTGCATAAGTTAATAAGTTAAATTACATGAAAAACCACTTTGTCAATGTCTGCCTTCCTTCCTTCCTTCCTTCCTTCCTTCCTTTCTTTCGGTGAAGAATGGCCCACATCTATGACAAACACATTCATTGACTAAAGCATCAGGGACCTTTTCTCCCCCTTCCTTTATACATTTACCTATTTAATTTAATTAAAACTCATATTGTCTATGGACCAAATAAGCACTCATGTACAGGATGCTATGACAACATAAACATACAAAACATAGCAAGGTAGGGTGCTCAGCACAGAGCCAGTCCCTTAACACCATAGGTAGCAAATACATTATTGCTGATCCCGTGTACACCATGTCCAGCATCCAGAGGATATCAGTAAAGTACACTGAATGTATGGAACTGGCTCTCCTAGTCCATCTATTATTCCCAGAGTGTCCAAGCACATTTCCTCACAAAACATAGAGGCCATGGGTTTCTGAGGTTTGCAGAACCCAACATACATACTGCTGACAGAATTCTAAGCACCTACTGACTTCCCTAGTCCTCAAGAACAGGAGGTGTCACTTCCCTTCCCAGAGCTGACATGCTGTCACTCAAGGGTCCAAACTGGGCAGTTCACACAGTGCTGTCAACAATTTCAGCAAGAAGGCTGCATTCAGGGCTCTTTGCTAAATGATGTATTTTAAAAGTTACAGGCTCGCTCCAATGGGGTCGCACCATCTTATTTATTTTTCCTCAGAGAACACACTCCCCTGAGCAGATACACTTATTAAATATCACTTAATTCTTTTAAACAACGGGATGGATTCAGATCAGGCCTAGGCAGGGTCACCTGGGCAGTTCTGAGGCTGCATGAGGTCTGGCCAGTCGCCGGCTGGCTGCCTAGAACCCGCGCGTGGCGGTACCTGTGCGCCACCTACTGGGCAGTTTCCTTCAGTTCATTAGCAACCTGAGAGCTGAGGGCGTGGAGGCTGGCTTTGTGCAATGAGCTTCTTTTAAACAGAGACTTCCTCTACCTGCCTGTAGGTCTCCACTAACTAGTACCGTGCTTGAGGCAAGAACCACCTGATGAATGTTTGCAGGCAAGCAGGAGGGTGGCAGGTGGGGAGGGGGACAGAAAGAAAGGCGCCCCTGACATAGCAAGAGCTCCATATATCTTCGATGAAAGAATGTGTGGCACCTGCACCTCTTATGTATGGGAGGAACTTGGCACCCAGGCTCTAATCGTCAGGTCCAGGAAACACCATTGAAATAATTCTAGTATTTACTGACTACCCGCTTTGCATAGTGAAGACCCACAGCGTGTAACAGGGAGAAGTTAAGCACCTAGGAGGGATGAGTGACCCAAGGAAACTACAGCAGGGGACATGCCAGAGAGTGATGAGGATAGAGCATCGCTACTCTGAGGTGACAATTGAGCTGGGAAAAGACAAGCAAAATGCAGTCACAGTGCATCTGCTAGAGGAGAGCCAGCATAAGTATTTGAAGCAGGAGACAGCTGAGAAAGGGGACAAAAGGGCCACCGTGGAGGATATCATAATTATATAAAGATCCCATTCAGACCTCAAGTCTAAAAAAAATTTTTTTTTGAATTCTATAGAATCTGTTCACATGACCCACTGTTCAAATTAAGTCACCTTGATTAGGCAAGAATTCAGACAGTGCCCCTACCTTTTAAATTCCTACTGGTGTTTGACAAGCACTCTCTGATTATGATTCAACATATATTTACATAGACCCATGGGAATGTGAACTTAGTACCACATGAGAGGACTAAAGCATGGTATGAGTGTATTTCCATTGATTAGCCTGTCCATGTGTCAATCAATGTATTTGATAATCTTCTAGAGGGTCCATCTATAACCAATGTAGCAAACAGGGCACAGAAAAACAAAGATCAAAGATATGTAAAAGAACAAAGAAGCAGAATTAATATATAGGGGCAATCAAGGAGTGATGTAGAGAAGGGTCAGTGGTGGCTGGAACAGCAGTACTGAGTTCCAGAAGCATAGGTAGATGCTCCAATGGGTTAGGAAGATGACACCATTATCTGCAGAATTTGGCCTTGTTAGAGAGTTAGCCTGAGTTTTCCAAAATGTCAGACATGGCTTTGATGCCTGAGGATCCTGATCTATGGGACCTGAGAACTCAGGCTTCCCCTGGCTAATGTTTCCCACCTGTTGGCCTCTGAGGTACAGTTTGTTTAGGAGTTGAACCTGGACAGGAGTGGTGGTGCACGCCTGTAATCCCAGAGGCTTCAGAGGCTGAGGCAGGAGGATCACAATTACAAAGCCAGCCTTAACAACTTAGCAAAGCCCTAAGCAATTCAGGGAGACCCTGTCTCTACATAAAAATGCAAAAAAGAGTTGGGGATATGGCTCAGTGGTTAAACATCCCTGGGTTCAATCCCCTGTACAAAAAAAGATGGATCTGCTTTATAAGTGAACCCACATGACTGAAGTGGCCCGAGCTTCCCAGTCAAACTTGGAAGCCCATCTGCCTTGGTCATGAAACCAGTTTCACTTCAATTGGAGACAACCTCTCATTCTATCCCTTGGGGCTGGAGAGGCCACAGCATGGCAGGGGGCAGTAGCCACAGAGGAGGAGGTTGACTGGCCACAGACTATTAGTACAGACTTCCAGGATAACATAAGTGATGGGGCAGCAGTGGTGTTGGTAGAGTTTATCCTACTCCACTTTAAGGAACAAGAGGTCCTGTCATCTATTTTATCTAGAAAGATCCAAAGTGTCTGGTCACACTCTAGACCTGTGTTGTCCCTTACATAGAGCACAGCCACATGTGGCACCTGAGAACCTAAAACACTAGTCTGAGTTGATGTGTTGTATTTCCACCAGACTTCAAAGACTGGTATGAAAGAAATCAAAATATCAGTCAGGCATGGTGCACACCTTAATCCCAGTAGCTCGGGAGGCTGAGGCAGGAGGATTGTGAGTTCAAAGCCAGCCTTAGCAACTTGGGGAGACACCATCTCTAAATAAACTATGAAAAAGGTCTGGAGATGTAGTTTACTGGTTAAATGTCTCTGGGTTCAATATTTGGTACTCACACAAAAAAGAGTAAAATATCATATTAATAATTTGTATATTGATTATATTTTGAAGCACCAATATTTTGTACAGTTGGGTTAAATAAAATATATTCTTAAACTCAATTTCACCTGGTTTTTTTTTTACTCTTTTAGATGTGGCTACTAGGAAATTTTTAAATTACACAGGCAGCTCAAGTTTGTGGCTTCCACTGTGTTCTCACTGGGCAGTGTTAAGTCTAGACAGATTCTAACTATAACCATCCCAGGATTGTCCTGGTCCTCAGCCATATGGCTGAACAGAGCAGGCATCTGGGTGGCCCCCACCCTTCCACCACTCTCCCTCCCACTTTCTAAAGAGCCAGCATAGCAGAGTGAATTTAAGACGTCTCAACTGATCTGGGTGAGGGCTCCTGGTTCTGGTATTTTACAGCTGTGTGATTTATAGAGGTCACATATTCATTCTGTGCTTTCGGCTTCCTGTCTGTAACATACTGACCTTGCTTGGAGCACCCCAGGTCCTTAGCTTGGCACTCACAGTTATCTGAGCTGCCTCCTAGATGGGGCTCCTCCCATACCTCCCTTCCTTCTGTCCTTCCCTGAGCCTCTGGACTTTTCTGAGGCACCTGCAACCTAGGTTTCCATTAGCTAATGACACAAAGCATTAAAATATGGACAATACTCAGTGGCTGTCCCATGAAAAGGGGTCAAGGAAAGTTTGAAAAACACACCAAGATCCACAACAGTGAAGAGAGAAAAAAAAAACAACTGCATCTCCTTAAACTCTTAAACATCTTATCTTATGCATTCCTTTCGTTTTTGACTTCTTTGGGGGCACATCTATATAACCTCTGTGGGCAGCCTGCCCAGGCCCAGAGCAAAGTGAACATTCAATGAATGTCAAAGGAAGGAATGTAAATCCCCTCACCATCATTGCCACCTCCCACCTCATCACACAATGCCCATGTGACTGTCAGACTTTCATTTCAAATGGAATCTCTCCAGCATCTTTCCCTGTCTCCGGGGCTTGCAGGCACAGAGAAGACAGCTTTGGGCAGATTTCAATGTGGGCTTTGTGGAAATGAGTCCTAGATTTTGACTGTCCAAGGATCCCAGTGGAACCCTGTGACAGCTGGAAGGGAATCTGCTTTGTATTCTCCTGGGGAGTTTGACCAGGTCCACATTTCTGGCCTCCTTGTTGGGAAAGACCTCAATGTAGATGTCTTTTTGTTGTAAAAGGGAGGGGCAGATAGAACATCCAACAAACAAAAATGTAGGTCATGCTAAAGGTGGCACCTTCCCAGTCCTCCCCACCACTACCCCATGCCCTGTTGGGCAAAAGAAAAAGACACATTCAGGGCTCCTTTGAAAAATTCATAATGCTCCAAAAGATGAAGGATAAACAAAGACCAAGAAATGAGATGTACACAGTCACCATACTCTGAAATATCTTTAGCCTGACTGTTAGAGAATGGTACAGATGAAGAAAAAATTTCCAGGTGCGTCATAACTACTGTTAATGGTTTGGATGTGAGGTGTCCCCCAAAAGCTCATGTGTGAGACAATGCAAGAAGGTTCAGAGAAGAAATGATTGGGCGGTAAGAGTCTTAACCCAATCAGTGATTTAATCCCTTAATAGGGATTAACTAAGGGGTAACTGAAGTAGTAGGGTGTGGCTGGAGGAGGTGGGAATTGGGGCATGGCTTTGGGGTATGTATTTGTTATCTGGCAAGTGGAGTCTCTCTCTGTGCTTCCTGATCACGATGTGAGCTGCCACCCTCCATCACACTGTCCTGCCATAATGTTCAGCCTCCCCTCAAGAGCCCTGAGGAATGGAACTGGCCTTCTATGGTCTAAAACCCCTGAAATTGTGAGCCCTCAAATGAACCTTTTCTCCTCTGTAATTGTGCTGGTCAGATCCTGTTAGTCACAGTAGCAAAAAAGCTAAGTGCTCGATTCAGCAGCACACACACTAAAATTGGAACGATATGGAGAAGATTAGCATGGCCCCTTCACAAGGATGACACGCAAATTCCTGAAGCCTTCTATACTTTTGAAATACAGATCAAAACTTCTCTAAGATTTCATCTCACTCCAGTCAGAATGCAGCTATTAAGACTACAAACAATAATAAGTGTTGGCGAGGATGTAGGGGGAAAAGGCACACTCACATTGCTGGTGGGACTGCAAATTGGTGCAGCCAGTATGGAAAGCAGTATGGAGAATCCTTGGAAAACTGGGAATGGAACCACCCTTTGACCCAGCTATCCCACTCCTCAGTCTATACCCAAAGGACTTAAAAACAGCTTACTACAGGGACACAGCCACATCAATGTTTATAGCAGCACAATTCACAATAGCTAAACTATGGAACCAACCTAGATGCCCTTCAGTGGATGAATGGATAGGGAAACTCTGGCATATATACACAATGGAATATTATTCAGCATGAAAAGAGAATAAAATCATGGCATTTGCAGGTAAAGGGATGGAGTTCGAGAATATCATGCTAGGTGAAGTTAGCCAATCCCAAAAAACCAAATGCCAAATGTTCTCTCTGATTTAAGGATGCTGATTCATAATGTGGTGGTGCGGGGGGCATGGGAGGATTAGATGAACTCTAGATAGGGCAAAGGGGAAAGGGGGAGGAGGGGAAGGGAGGAGAAATGGGGGTAGGAAAGACGGTGGAATGAGATGGACATCATTCCCCTAAGTACATGTATGAAGACATGAATGGTATGACTCTTGTTTGTGAACACCCAGAGAAATGAAAAATTATGCACTATATGTGTACTATGAATTGTAATCCATTATGCTGTCATATATAACAAATTTAAAAAAAAAAATCTGACCAAAACAACTAAACAAGAAGCTTTCCTCGAGATGTAACTTTGATCCCACTTGCTATGCTAAGGTTCCACTCCCCATCCAGAGAAAAAGCACCAGCCCCCATCCATGGAAGGGCTTCCTAGCCCACCAGAGAAGGGCTCAGCTGCCTCAGCCCTGAGTCTAATGCAGAACTGCTCACATCAAGAACAATAGCTCATTGAATGGACACGGGTGGATCTATCAGAAAGTCAGAAACTGGTGGCAAGGACAGAGTGATTGGGAAAGAGTTGGAGCAGGACTATGCAGAGGCCGCTTACCCCAGGAAAGTGGTCCTTGAGCAACTTTGCGGTTTAAACCAGAGTGGGTCTGCTGAGTAAGGTTCTCATGTCTGAGCTGTTTTTGGAGACACTTCATGATTCACACCCAAATCATACAAGACGAAAGAAAATACTGGATGAAATCAAGCCAAACATTAAGTTTTGGGGAAAGATTTTTATTGGACAAATTAGAAAAATATTGGTATTGTGCTTCAGAGAAACCCACTTCTTTCCTCTGGCTGCAGGGGCAGAAACAACTTCAGTGGCAGATGGAGAGGGAACAGGAGTTGTTTGAAGTGAGCTTGCTCCATCCTCCCCAGGCTGGCCGCAACCCCATGCTCACACCCACCGTGCTAATCTGGCAGCCTTGGCCAGAACCAAGGGGAACGTCCATTGATAGTAAGGACTCAATTATATGGCTGGGTTATGGAAGAGGCAAGCGGGACTTGAATGAAGACTCCCTGCTTGGACCAGTCAGGGAAGCTGCCTGAAGTTGGTTGTTTGCAGCTGAGCTCCAGAGTTTGGCCAAGTGGATTTATGTCCCTTGTAGATACCATCCGCTAGAGGAAGCCCAGAAGGCACTACCATCCTCCAGAAGAACCCAAAGTGATAGTGTGTTTTAGTCAGTTTTTTCGCTGCTGTGACTAAAGGACATGACCAGCACAATTGTAGAGGAGGAAAGGTTTATTTAAGGGCTTATAGTTTCAGAGGTCTCAGTCCATAGACAGTTGGCTTTCTTCCTCAGGTCTCCAGGTGAGGCTGAACAACATGGCGGAAGAATGTGGCAGAGGGAAGCAGCTCACATGGTGATCAGAAAGCAGAGAGAGATATCTCTACTAGCCAAATACAAATATATACCCCAAAGCCACGCCTCCAATGCCCCACCTCCTCCAGCCATACCCCACCTGCCTTCAATGACAACTCAATTAATCCCATCAAGTGATTATTTCACTGATTGAGTTAAAGCTTTCATAACCCAATCATTTCTCCTCTAACCCTTCTTGCATTGTCTCATACATGAGCTTTTGGGGGACTCCTCATATCCAAACCATAACACAGTGAAAACAGCGAATCTGAGGGAGCTCTTCAATCATTTATCTTCTGAGTCCCTAACAGGTGCTGAGTGGATTAGCAGAAAGGGAAGAGGGGAAAAGTAGAAATAAGTGATGAATACAGGTACAAATTAGCAGCATGTCCGTCCATGCCAGGCCCTGGAGTATCCATGCAAATTAAGTCTTTTTTTTTTTTTTTTTTTGCTACAGGGGATTGAACTCAGGGGCACTCCACCACTGAGCCACATCACCCGCCCTATTTGGTATTTTATGTAGAGACAGGGCCTCACAGAGGTGCTTAGTGCCTTGCTTTTTCTGAGGCTGGCTTTGAACTTGCAATCCTCCTGCCTCAGCCTCCTGAGGCACTGGGATTATAGGCATGGGTCACTGGGCCCAATGCAAACTGAATTTTAAGATCAACATCATTCTTCAGTTTCTATGGCTTCTAATTATTCTAAAACAAACCAACAAACAAAAAACCCAGTTCTTTCTTCACTTAGCAAGGCTCCCATGGAGCTTCATAGTACAGATGTCTATTAGTGGACCATAGTGGGCCAAGATTATTATAGAACCACACCTGAGACAGAGATATGGGAAAGCCAGGCTTAGACAAAGTCACAAGAGACCAAGATTATTTGCTTAGGGCAAACCATGTGACTCTAGAGACTCTGTATCTACACGCGTTGTATATGCACACATACCCATGAAGCCCTTGCCAATGCTTATTATAGCACTCTACACCAACTGAATAATCCAAATGTGTCCTTTAGAGGTCCCCTAAGTATCCTTTACCACCACGTCCTCCCAAGCTTTAGAGTGACTGAATAGAGTTCAATACAACCAGGATAACACACACACAAGGTGCCGGAATAACCACCACTGACCCCAAGGTGTCTTGGGGTCTGCTTTGCTACCCCAGATTCTTGGCTTGCATTATTCCATTTATTCTAACAACCAAGCAATGAAACATACATTCTGATTATGGCAGGTTTATCAGGGACAAATGATGCTCAGAGAGGCTGTGTAACTTGCCTGAAGTCATAGAGCGGGGATATATCAGAACTAGAAATTAAGGATGACCAATGTGACACTAAAGTTGAGTTCCTTCCACTTTGCTAAAGTCTTTTGCTTAAGAGGAAGATGCAAAACTTGGAACAGAGTCAAATTACACTTATTGATCATGTTCAAGTGGGCTAATTCATGTAACCCCTGTGGCTGATACCTCTCCCTAAACATCTGGTGGCTCAGAGTAGAGAGGGTCCAGATGAATGGGACAGATGGTCTATTGGGCTGCCCATTCCTTATGTTCTTCTCATGGATCAACTGCAACAGGTTCATCCTGTCATCTCGCTAGTGAGATGTGGGGCATTTTCTTGGGCCTCCCTTCCCCATATATGGCACCTTGACCCTGGGTATCATTTTTGGTGAAGCCACACTCAGGTCAGTGTTTGAACAGTGATAAGAACTGAAATGACTTGAATGGGCATTTCTACTATCAAGAGATGAATAGTGTCAGTTGAATGGCCTGCTTTTTAAGGGACCTTTCAGTACCCCCTTAGTCGTCACAACTCTGGAAAGCAAACCAGCTGGTCTAGCTATAAAAAGCCATTTGCTTCATGACCAGAAGATGGAGATACAAAGACGAGACAGACAGTGTGAATAGGCCGTGCAGGGGGCAGCTGACCATTTCCATTGCTGCAGAGAGAGGGAGCTACCTGGGTGACTTCTGACATCTGGTTCCATTTCATTCCCTCTTTAAAAGACAATAAATAGGAAGTCAATTCTTCACTGGAGAAGCTTCAGGTTTGATTATTTCTTTAACTCGGTTTCATTCCAACTTGGAGTTTAAAAGCCTGGGAGCCCATGCTTAGCTCACCAAACACGTAACTCCTAAACAACCCCAAAAAGGCAGCCTAGACATGGGTCATGTACCAAGATGTTTAGATACAAATATGTCTTTAGATTTAAATGTGATTCAAAAATCGTCAGTCCTTTCCATCAGACTTTTTAATAATTCTAAGTTATATTTGAAATGAGCTAACGAGTTAATTCAGTCTTTTTCTGATAAAAAAAAAAGACTGTTGCAATTAAATGTTACCATAAGACCCATCGGGAAGCATGCATATGGGATCCACATGATGTGGTCATGACTCCATTAATACCAGCGCGATTAGAGCAAAGTTGGATGATGATGGAGCTCTCACATGAACTGTTTCTAAACAATGACGCAAGCGTGAAGCGCATTGGTCCCCAGAACACTTTGCCAACAGATATTTGCATAGCAGGCTCTGCTGCTATTTTCTAATTCTGATGAAAGGGGGAAAGACGTGGGATGAACAGTATGTGTGCATTTATGAACATGCGTGTATGTGTCTTTGCTAAAGAAAATGACTTACACCTTCTTTAAATCACTGTTCACTGTATTACTCTTCATACTTTTAGATCTTCTTTAAAATTAAATACACATACACAAAACCAGAGGGATGTCCTTTTTGCAACATATTGTACCTAGTCCCAGGATGGCAAGCCGATGGCACCCTTGCTGCCAATGTCCCTCCAGAGTCCAGAGGAGATCCTGCCAGTGGATCTGGCCCCTTCCCTACAAGCCGAGCTACTGTCTGACACTCTACTGTCTTCAATTCAGGGACCTAGGGAGCCTCTATCCAGGGGCCAGGGTTGCTGGCCATGGGCTAACCTAGATTTGGCCTAACCCTGCTCTCAAAGAAACTGAAAAAGATGTGAGAGAAAGAAAGTGGTTTATATACCAGGTCACCAAACAATGCTACTGGGCATGATAACTCAGGTAGGAAATGGAGAACATCTTGCTTTCAACACAAAAGGTGTAAATACCTTCTATGAATGAGGCATTGGGTTTAAACAATGTAATTTGGAATGAACTTTTAGGAATCCTGAGGTTCAATTTGTTGTAGTAAGTGTGATTTATAATAGTGAGTCTGAGGCTTGATTATGAGAGTCTATTTATTGTATAAAAAGTACCTATAATAATGGATTTCAAGCTGTCTAGGGTTAAACAAAAATTTCCAGATGTTCACAGATCATTATTGAAATAAATACATAAATGCACTTAGATAGATGTGGCTTTATAGATAAAAACATAATAGGGAAAATACTTATCCTACGTTATTGACATGTGTCAAAATACTAGTTATAAACTATTAACCTTTACAATATTATGAATCGTGTAGTTTTAAAGGGAAAATTGCCGTAAAGCACCATCATCGTAGAACTTGAAGAAAGTCTCGTAAAATCACAAAAGGGAGAAATGCAGACATGAGTATTTCTCTTACCAGAGGCCTGAGTTCTGGATGTGTCAGGATATATCCATTATTTGTGATTGCAAAGGCATAACCGTGAATCCCCAACTGTAAAGAGGAAGCGAGAGAGAAACCTTCATTAGCTTGCTCCCTGGCGAATTCACAAAGCAGAAAGCAGCCCGACATTTAGTAATTTACAGCTTAAACTTGGCATTCATAACCCTTATCAGCACAATATTTCATTAAAATGAATGCAAGGCACTGATCCTTGACATTTGGTGGAAATGAAGACCTGTCACAGGATAAGCTCCGTAAATAGCACAATTTAAAATGTCACAGTCCCACGTTGGCATCCGAGGGCTTGATTTTGATTTATTTAAAACAAAAACAATTACTTTTTTTTTTTGTTAACAACCAACTGGCTAATGTTTCTGGAAAGACCTTAGGTCCAAAGTGAACAGCGCTTTTTTCAATCCAGCATTTTTTCTCTACATAAAAATAAAGAAGGGGTCCTCACCCTGCCTCACTTTTAGGTTTCCTAAAATCCCAGACCCTTAGGAGCCATCTCAAACACACTCTCCCCTGGGCTGTCATTTTCCCTAATTCTTCAAGGATAAAAGTGTCCCCACCAGCCTCTATAGGAGCCTGCCAACCCCTTTATATCCTTTAGTCTTTAAATTGTGTGACTGCCAACTCTTTCTTGCATGCTTCTACCCTCACAAAGCCTGGGTAATTTTCTATGCAGAGCCTCACTTAATTTATGTTTTCTGACTAAATGGGACTATGGGAAATAGTTTGTGAGCAATGAAATGTTTTATTAGCTTAAAAAAGTATGTAATCAAATTTAACACTGCACTTATTTAAATAATAATCCCGGCTTTTTGACAATATTTCTATTACACAGTTGACTGCACCCATTGGCTACAATAAATTTACCTACAAATCATTCATGTATTAAAATGGCCTCTGGCATAAAACCCATACTGATCTCTCTCTCTCCAATAAAAGAAAACGTAACCCACTTTTTCCAGAGCAGTTTAAAGGGAGAGGAAAATAAAAATTTCTCTCTCTCTCTCTCTCTCTCTCTCTCTTTTTCTCCCCCAAGGAGTAAATCTGAGCCCTCACTATTATTTTGCTTTAAATTCTCTGCCACTCATATTCTTGGATATGATACTATTTAAATGATCCAGACAACAGAGTTTAAAAGCCAGGAATGACCCTGTCTGCTTGTTAGCTTAACGTCAAGGTGATGTGAAATTAACTTCAGAGAATTTAACACTGGCAATTAAAAGTTTCCGTTGCATTACATAAAGCAAACATGCACGTGGTTGTCAAGGGCGACAGACGTTTTTCTCCCGGAGTTACCTTGCACGGCAAGTCTTAATAAGATTCTACTTGACTCTAATGATAAAAGTATATTTCATTATGCTGTGAAAGATAAACTAGAGATTTCCTATCCTTTGAGATGTATATCGTCTCTTTTCATCTTGTCTCTTGGAAAAATGTCAGACACAGTCAACACTGCATTAATTACCATGATTATATTCTAGTTTAATATGGGCTGGGAGGGTCAAAAAGGACTCTTTGAGAGTTTGGCTTTTTCCATTCAAGGTAAAGGTGGTACTTGATTGGAAATTCAAACCTCAACATCAGACCAAACAAATGGTATTTTACAGTCAGCTTATAGTATTCCGTGTGTCCTCCTGTTCGCGACTTTGGCTCTTGTTTTGCTGGTGGGTCTCAAGAGAAGGTGGAATCCTCACCCATGATCTGTACTTTTCTCATATAGCATTTATCAGAATGATAATAATCCATTATTCATGAGGTTGATCTTAAGTAATCAAGGCATCAGTCAAGGTCTTCAATGGCTTAATACTCGCCTTCTTCTGCCAGAAGACAAATTCCATGAGGGCAAGGTCTTACCATGTGGTTAAAAATATATATTTTAATATATATGGGGGAGTGGTTGGGATGGAGGGAAGTGGAATAGGAAAAAGAACAAGGAGAAAAGAAAGAAAAAACGTAGCACCAATTCACTGTTCCCTCTCTGGAGTGCAGAAGAGCTGACCTTCCTGCCTCATGTCCTTCACTCGCTGTCTAAATTCCATCTCTGCTTCCTCATCACCCTTTCAGGCTTCAAGCTATTACACTCTGCCTTTGCCCCGCTGCCATCCCTCAAGATGCCACCCAAACTCCTCTCTCTACAGTGGGCAGGGGCCTCCTAACTGTCTAACCCTGCAGCACATTTTTCCAGAATCTTCCTCCCTGACACTGTTCCCTGAGCTTCCAGCCCCACCCTTCTCCTCTTGTAGGATCTTCTCTGTCCCTTCCTGAAACTCATTCTCCCTCAGTTTCTGTCCCCAGGGCTTTCCTCTGCCTTACTCTGTACTCCCTCTGTAAGCTCCCGTCACCCATAGGCTGCTACCTCCTGATCTCTTCTGCCTCCCTTGTCTCCTGCTGGGTGTTGGAGCTCTGTTCCTGGCCATCCCTTGGGCACCTGGGCTTACCCAGAAGGACAGAGGCTCCTTCCCCTTCTGGTCCCGTCGCTGGCCCTACCACCCACCCAGATTCCCCAGGTGAAAAACTAGAGAGCATCGTGCTTAGCCTCTTTTTGCTCTTTCATCTCCAACCCCTTATTCCAAATAACCACTGAATGTTTCTACTTTTTCCTTCTAGATATTCTTCAGATTCACTCCTGCTCCCCGACCCTGGCACCACAATATTAATTCAATTGATTTCTACAGTAGGTCTCACTCCTCTTCCTGCCGCAAAGACTAAGTAACTCTCACCATGAGGCTCACCTGGGCAAAGCCCACAAAAGTCTCTTTTGTATGTCAGGTAGTCTCTGTGGGTCTGTCTATCGGGTATCCCTGGAGTCTGTCCCTTACCTCAGTAACCAAACTGCCTGCCTCTCCCTACTGCCTCTCAGGGCACACAGCAGTGACACCACCTGCAGTTACTTCTCCCACCAAGACCTGTTCTCACAGCTGCCCACATTCTCATCCATGCCACATGCTTAGCCCCCAACTCACCTTCCATGAAAAGTCTCTCCTGACCCTCTCGGCTCTCTTCTTTCTATACCTTGTTCCCATAAAATCCTGAACAAATTCTCATTACTACCTTTACCCTGATGTATAAAAATGCTGGACTTTCTTTCTTGCCTCCCAACCCTAGCTAGTTCTCCTTCCTTCCTCTGGCTTGTTTCTAAAAAGCACCCAAGGACAACCCTTTTCTTTGTAAAAGTAAGCCACTTCTTTCTTTCATCTTGGATGTCTACAGCCCCTAACACAATGGCAAGCACGTGGCAGGTGCTCAGTTAAAGTCTGCATGTATTGTAGACATTTATCACTTTAGTCAAATCTTATCTCTTTCATTTTGGAAAGTTCAAACTGGAAGTTAGCATTCAAAAGGAAGCCAAGGAAGCTGATCTGCTCTGGCACATGCAGAGCCAGACCTTCTCCACCTTGTACCTGAGAGTCTTGTTGACATTTAAAACCATCCAGTTAAAATCCTTCCCAGAACATTCTGAGAAAATGGCATCAGAATGTTCTGTCTGTGGGTTGGTGGCACTTAGGTGTTATCTGATGTAGGTGTTAAGAAGAGAAACTCTGCAAACCTCTGTATGCATTCTGTGCATGAATCTGTCCCAGAATCAAAAGCTCATAATATGACAATGGCCAACCCTCGGGTTTGGCCACAAATCAATATGTTGATGAAATCCCAAACTGATGTTTCATCCAAAATAGAGCCAGTCTTCCTGTCCATTCTCATGTGCAGTCCCGTGGAGTAATAGAGAACAGATTGGACACAAGGCCTTCCAGCACAGGGGGCTGCCAAATGGGCCCTGGACCTGAAGCCCGCTCCCCTGGAGGCCGGGAGCCGCCCAGACCCCAGCCCGAGGAAAGGAGCATTTCCCTTCCAAGAGGAGGGCCTTTGGGCTAATGAAGTGAACCCAATTATAAAATGGCTCGTTATGGTAACAGAGGCCGTGGTGTCTGGAAATTATTGCTGGGGTGTCTGGAATTCTTAATAAAAATTACAGGAAGTCTGATCGCTTGTGGGAAAATCTATGAAGTTGAGGGAGAAAGAAAGAATTCTATCTTCTGGGAAAACCCCAAGAGCCAAGAACTGACTCATCTTTACAAGGTGTTAATGAGAAGGGCAAGGTCCAGACCGAACCCTGCTCCCTGGAGCTCTCCTCTCCTGGTTATCCCTGGTGGACATGCACACCTTTCCCAAGGCTCTCCACGGTAACCAGAGGAGGGAAGGATGTCTTAGGTCCATGCATGCTATTTCTGGGTCTGATTTCGAGCTTGGCCCTTGGGAAAGCGTAAAACTCAAGTGTTTGGCATTTCAAACCCTGCCGGTTAATTTCCTGTAGCGAACCTTCCCCTATTCTCTTGGTATGCTTTGTTTCATTCATCTTTTACTAGGTGGGCAATGTTAAAAAAAAAAGTTATTTCAAGTATCTTCAAATAAAAAGGAGACCAAATGGTACCCACTTCATGGAAGTGGAATAAGGATTCAAATGGGAATAATTCATAGAAAGTACTTTGGATAACACCCCACTTTGCAGAAAGAAGTTCAATAAATGTTCTATTGTATTTTACTTATTGCTATAATTTTATTTTAACTTTTTAACTATTGTTCTAACCATCACGATTATTAATGTTCTTACTTTTCTTAGTGGCACTGGAGTTTTTAGAGGCTAAAATCATGCATGGCTTTTCCACCTGCAAGCTACAAAACTTGGCAAGGTGTTAAAGATTTCTATGCCTTAGTTTCTTTAGCTGTAAAATGGAGACAAAATAATATTTACCCATTATGAAGACCTAATGCTATAAAGAGCTTAGCACATTGCCTGGTACTGGAAGCTTTGAGAAACTGACCCATAAAGTAATTGTTAATGTTTCCATATTATATTTATTCTTCCTTGATTTATCAGGCACAAAACAAGTTGAGTCTGCACTCTTTAAAGGTAACTGAATCTCCCCTCCTCCCACCCCTGGCTTTTAGTTTCTGGGTACCTACTGTTTCTAACACTGGATTATGTAGGTTTTGATCAACCAGAAGTCTTCCATGCATCTGGAAACTTAACTCCAACTTTAAAAGTCTCGGTAGATGAAACTGGCTGTCACTGTTTGACAGAAGGAAAACAAAGAGTTTGTGGGAGTTGTCCCTACCACGGCATCGACAATAAATCTGGGAAATCTCCAGAGTTGCCACTGTCTTCCTCTACCTGAAGCCCAGAAAGGCTGATGGGCCTCACTACTGAGATGAAATCAGGTCTCAGCAAATAAGGCAAGATGGCTTAGGAAGGAGCTCCTGGCAGCCAACAATCCCAGATTCCTGGCCGTTCTCCAAATGGAGGCAAAAGGAACTCTCACTAATCTATGAGTGGGCCCCAGATGGGCCAGCGGTCATCTTGGTGCTGGGGGAGGAGGGAATACATGTGCTTTCAACTGGTGTCCCTGAGTCAGTGTCACCTCAGCCCATGAGCACAGGGGGTGGTGCTCTGACCCCTCTCACACCCCTATACTTAGAGGGCCCTAGGGCAGTCCTAAGTGCCTGGATTCCACCTTAAGTGGACCCTCCTTCCCACTTGTTGATCGGCTTCCCTCTCCATTAAGGAATTGACAGAGTTCTCTGCATGGGATCCAGGAACTCTGTGCTGTCTTTTTGCAAAACACACCAGTCACGTCAATACCGTGTGTATGCAAGAAAAACACAAGAGTGTGTGCTGGGGTGGCCATGGTTGACGTTTGATCTGAGATGCTGCCCTTCTTGGCTAGCAACATTTTATGATTTCACATTGATTTGTTAATACGAGGTTAAAGGGGATAATAAGGAAAAATAGGGGCAATTTGAATTAAAAAAAAAAATACTGGTTAAGTAACTTTGCAGATGGTCCAAGGTCAAGGCAATTGGTGATGATGGTGGCAAGAACATGCTCTAAAGGGATGTTTGGAGCCTTACTTCTGTGGACAGGAGGCTCCTGGCCCCTTGTGGCTCTGATTTCCTTAGTTAGGTCATGTGTTACCTTGTATTTGGGGATGGTCTTCAGCAGCTCTTTCACTGGGACATCTGTGCCAACCACGCCCAGAAGAATGCCCTTGGATCTCTGTGGAAAACATGGAACAACAATAACAGCAAGTTAACTTGGCAAGAGAAAAAGGACCTTGTGAGGAGACCCTTGCCATGGATCGCTGTCCAGCAACTCCTCCAAACTGATAGAGACTGAGGACTCACCCAGATCTCCAGGAAGGACTTCTCCTATCCTCTATTCTCCACCCACAATGTTTCTAGCCAAGAAGGGCAGCATCTCAGATCAAACATCAACCATGGCCACCCCAACACACACTCATACCAAGATGCTCTGTCCCCTCCCTTTCCTCCCTCCTGAAAATTAGAAGTTGATATCAAGAGGCACCCCGGGATCATCGGTTAGAAACTCTCATCACGAACTGGTTTCTCTTACGAAAGCTTTTTATAACACAGACATGATGGTGGTAACTGCTTTTTCCATTTACACTGCCATCTGGTGCCTCGGAGAAAGATACTCAAGGGCCTGGGAGAGATATAATAACCCCAAAGATTTTATCAGCAAGTTGAAACCGAGGACTGAGGTGAAGGAATAGGCCTCCTAGCTTGGAAGGCAGGGAGCTGCAAGTGATTTGCTGGAATGTCCAATGTCGGAAGAGCCATCAGGAAGAATAAGTAAATTGCTGTTGCCTATTCTTAGACAGGGTCTCGCTGAATGGCGTAGGGCCTCAATTAGTTGCTAAGGCTGGCTGTGAACTGGCGATCCTCCTGCCTCAGCTTCCCAGGCTGCTGGGATTAGAGGCGTGCGCCACCACGCCTGGCCTATTCTTTCTTCCAAGGGTTGAAGTGATTTGAAGAGTGCCCCCATAAGTTCTGCCTCTCTTAGAACTTCAGAATGGAATGCTATTTGGAAATGGGTCATTTGCAGATTAACAGTTAAGGATCTCAAGATGAAACCATCCAGGATTTAGGGTGGGTCCTCAATCTCATACCTGGGTAACTGGTCTCTTTATAGGAGAGAGGAGACAGACATACATGAAAGATGGCCACCCGAAAACAGGCAGAGTGGAAAGAAGCTACCACAAGCTAAGGGGCACCAGGACCCAGGAGTGGGAAGACACGAGGAAACAGGTTTCCCTAGAACCTTCAGGAGAACATGGCCCTGCTAACACCTGATTTCAGATTTCTAGAGTCCAGAACTGTGTGAGAATAAATTTCTATTCTGTATACCACCCCAGTTAGTGGCACTTCATTTCCACAGCCCTAGGAAATTAATACGAAGTTGTTGACTATACATCAAAGAGAAGTCAGTCCATCATAATCCAGGGTCCTTCTGGGCTTCTCCTCCTCTGGTCTTTTAACACATTTTGGGAAGGGGCTGAGATGCTACCAACACTAAGCTGATACCTACTCCGCTTCCTCTCAGGGATGTTGGATTTAGAAGTTCTCCGGGTAGGATGAAACATTAAGAAACAGTTGTATACCCTCTATCCTTAGAGGGGAAAAATCACCAGAGCTTGACTGAGAAGTCAACCTTCTTAGCAGCAAGCGGAAAGGAGGGCCACCATACTCACGGTTTCATTCTGCTTACTAAACACGGGCATGGCCACTGTGGTCATCAGGACGAGGCCCTGATCATCAGCAAGCTGGATGGAGAGAGAAAAGGCGGTTACTGAGAATGTTCTGGAAACCTCAGTGTTGGAGGCCATCCTGTGACCATCACATCCTGCCCTGACCAGAGGCTGTTGAGAACGGGCCAGCGCCCACCTGAGTCTTAAATAGAGAGAGAGGACAGCATCTTCCTGCCTGATTTGCAGATAAGAGCCTGGCCCCCACCTGGGGCATGGCGTCAGTCACTCCAGCCGATCTGTTGTTCTTTGAGTTCCGCCATTTTGGTTCAAACAAAGCCTTGTCTGAATCACAGTGATCTGTTTTGTTACAACAGATTGATTTTACTGTTTTACTTCCCAGATGTTTATGTTCGATATGTGTGTCAACAATGCTTCTTTTTAATCTAAAAATCAAGGATCAGAAATCACAAGCTGAAAGGGTCTTATAAGCTGCCCTTGCTGGAAACCACAGATTCTGTAAGCATTAATTCTTTCCAAGGTAGGCAAGTCAATGTCCTTTTATCTCTACAGAGTCCCAGTCCCAGATGGAAAACAAATAAAATAAAAAGATGACTTTATCATACAACCCTGACACTCATGACTAAGAAGCTAAACACACCTGGATGGATGACCCATGAGATACTGCACATGATATGTGTCTGTCATCCTGTGTACTTTTCACACAGTGTTGGGAGGCAGGGAGGGAAGAACACCTCCTATGCCCCAGTAACAAATGGGGAAATGGAGTCCTGGAACAATAAGACAAACGTGGTTCTAATTCTCAGCTTTGAACTTTTCTTAAATGCACTAGCTAAGCCTCATGGAATAATGCTCACGATTCCCCAGCATCATCCTCCTGAAGATAAAACACAAAGCCACCCAGCAGGGTACCTGGCATATGGAGGTGCTCACAAGTACTGTTCTCCTTTCCCTGCCTTCAAGGTCACACAATTAGTAAGTGGCAAAGTCACTGCTCACAGGTAGAGACTGGCCTGGTAAGTCCAATAGGAGAGAAATGCTTTCTGGTTTCAACAGCCTGCCCAAGCCCCCAAAGTGAAGCACTCCATGAAGTAAATCCATCATCTTTAGTCTAGAGAGTTTCTGATGCTTCTCTATTCTTCCATAACTATAGTACCATGGGATAACCAGGTATTGCTCTCTCAAACTTCTTGGGAAGAGGTATCATAAATAATAGATCCTGAAATCTAAATGATTGATCCTGCCTGGATGGGCTGGTTTCTTAAGTAAAAGTCATTAGACTCTGCTCATTTTCTCCCATGTTCTTCTAATGCATTCTTGAAGTTACAGGACATCATCACTTGCAGTGTGGTGCATGGGACAGCAATACCTGAGTGCTTGTTAAGAATGCATAATCCCAGCCCCCATTCTATACCCTCTGAATGTGAATCATTATTTTTAGCATGCCTATTAAAGTTTAAGAAGCATTGTTTTAGGGCAATCATTTCTACTTCATCCCTATCAGTAATCGTGATAGCTAAAGAAAAGATAATAGGTGTTGGGGGGAAAACATCCCAATAAGAAAGTAAGGAATCTTGTTTTATTTTATTACACATTAATATTTAGATGGGTCTACCCTCCTTTGTGAAAAGTAAGATGAGGGAAATCTCATTGTCCCTAAAGACCAGGAACTCAAGGAGTCATGGTTAATTCTATGCTTATCTGGGATAGTTCATGGTGCTTACTCATCTGATCAACCACCATGCTAGGTAGTTGCTGGGAAGGTATTTTTTTTAATATTACAGAGATTTAAATTAGCACACTTCAAGTAAAATAATGCAGGTGGGTCTCACCCAGTCAGTTGAAGTTCTTCAGAGAAAAGACAGGGCCCAAAGAAAGAGGAATTCGTCCTCTAGTTTGCTTTCAAACTAAAAATGGCAACATCAACTCTTGCTGGGGTTTTCAGCTTGCGAGCCTGCCTTACAGATTTCAGAATTGTCAGACTCCATAATCACAAAAGCCAATTCTTGAATATAAGTCCATCTGTCTGTTTCTCCCTATAAATATATATACACATATAAGTGCATATGCACAGACATACATGTACATATATACACATAATACAGAGGCTCTACATACATATATACATATGCATACATATGTTTCTCTCCCTGTCTCTCTCTCTCTCTCTCTCTCTCTCTCTCACACACACACACACACACACACACACACACATGCTTTCTCTGGATAATCCTGATTATATACACAATAATCATATACACGATTACAATAATTATTAGACCAGATAAAGAAGTTTACCTTATCAATATTATCAAATATTACCTTATCAAGAATGTTAACTATGAGAGAATGTTATTGTTATTGTTGCTAGAAACCAATATCTATAGTAAATATCAGTTTATGGAGACACAGTTCCAACATCTTGCTAAAAATACATAAAGTATACTATGGCCACCATTGGAGGTAGGAAAGGCTGTTTTTCAAAGGCAGAGTCAACTCATAATAAACAGCTCTCTTAGAATTAAAAGTCTTCCTATATTCTGACTCCTTGATTAATCCTTAATGCTATACAGAAAACTGATTTGAGCTGATCCATAACCCTGGACAACTTCCACTTTGCAACCTAAATCAAAATTTCAACCAATGCCAACATGTATCATGGATGAAATCAAAACATACCATTGACAATAATGAGAAATGAAGCTTTTTTCCTGCAACCAGTAAAAATCAGTTATAAATCACTAGTAATTGTCCTGGCACAAATGCAAGATCATGGGAAATGAACTTCCAAATATTAAGCCAGAATATAGTATCAACTTCACTGAGGGGCTAATTCCAAATGTAATTACTACATCATTACTTAAAAAAGTATTCCTATAATATTGCATTTGTACTGAAACCATTCATTTGTAACCAGCCCCAGGTAAACAAAGGAAATGCAGTGAGTCCAGTCTGGCCAGAGTTCACATACGGAACTATAATCTCACATAGTCCTCTCCTAGGGGCAGTTCTGGCCCATATTGGAATGGGCTTGGCCAGAACCTTAACCTGCAGGTTTCCCACATATACCAGCTCATCACACGGCCATAAGGGCTGGCAAGAGCCCAGAAACAGCACTTGTACAACATTAATACCCTCATCTGCACCCACCAGCTCCATCATCCCCACTCTCCACAGGTCTGTACTCTATGAATCTTAAACATTTCATGGAGAAGGAAATCAATTTGAAAGTTCATTTGCACCGTAAGCACTTTATGATCAAAAGGCATTCTGTACTCCTGCCATAGGAAATAGCAGCCAGTGGCAAGGGTTTTTTTCCCAGACCACCAAGCAGAAGTCATGCAGCCAACCATGGCCAGACGCTCTCTGTCCCCTCACACACTAGGGGACCCCCTGCTTTTCTGTGGTCCCCAACCTATAGCTGCTTCTGAGGCAAGAGCACCACTTAGGATTGATTCATGCATGTGGCTTCCAAGAAAAATGCAGACATAGAGTCAACATTCATTTTCCAAAGGGTAGAAGCAGGAGATGGGGGTCACCATGGTCCATCTGGGCAAAATCCCATTAACTTACGTCCAAGTGGGAACGTTAAAATGAATGGCTGTTCAATTACACTTGCACGGGCTTTGAACAGGCCTCTGAAAGGCTTGGTTGTGGTGTTCTGTTGTATAATAAGTGTATATTATTCCATATCCTTCATTTCCTATGCTACATAATGGGGACCGTTCTGGTATCAAAGGAAATGATGAATAATAATACTGAACATCTGGTTTATAAAACACAAACTTGCTCAACAGATCGACTGCTTCCCGTCAGCTCCCCGAGTTAATCACGCATGGGGGCTTATATGAATATGCATTCAGACTCATGTGTGAGGCTTGTGCAGTCACCTCGGGCCTTCACTCTTAATGCTGGATCAGTTTCCCACTGATGGCACTGGTGGGCAATGCAGCCGGCCCTTAGGTGTGGCCCCAGATAGTATAGAAACAACAAATGGTGGGGGCTGGTACACTGGCTCTCATCTGGAAGCACAGAAGCCACTTTCTTCAGGTCTAACTTGAACTAAAGTAAAGATGTCTGGCATTTGTTGATAGCTGTCAGTCATCAAATGACAGATTCAGAATGCTCCGACAAGCAATTTTTACAACCAGGAAGAAGTTCACTGCTTCATGCTGTTAGCTTTATAGTGAAGATATTTACAAATGAAACCATGTAAAGGTAGACTTTTTTTTTTTTAAATGCCCAGTGTCTTTCCTTTTCTTCTTCTGCAAACAACAGTCCCTTCCTTCACAGAAATCCTCATCATCTCCTCCAATCACAAGGTTTTCCTAGCAGCTAACTTCCCCCATCTTGAATGTGTGACTAGATATCCAACCCAGGCTGTACCTACCACAGGGCTTCACACTCACATGCACAAATGCACACCTCCTCTTGGCCACACTGATTGGTTTATTAATTTTGGCACATGATTCAAGCTACATTATCTGGGATTTGTTTATTTCTGGAGCTGATAGCAAAGATCCCCCCCCCCCCACTTTGAGGATGGTTATAAGAACATAATCGTGTGTGTGTGTGTGTGTGTGTGTGTGTGTGTGTGTGTGTTGCTGGGGATTATACCCAGGGCCTTGTATATGCAAGGCAAGCACTCTACCAACTGGGCTATATCCCAAGCCTAGAATATAATCTTGATGGTCATAGAAACACAAGCTGAGGTGTGTGTGTGTGTGTGTGTGTGTGTGTGTGTGTGTTGAAGGGGAAATGAAGAGGTAGGGAGAGGAAGGGAGGGACCAGGCTCTGGATGCCTTCACCGCTGATGTCAACTCCAACAATACTTTTTTTTCATTATTAGATTACTCCAACCAATAAGTTCTCTCTCTCTCTCTCTCTCTCTCTCTCTCTCTCTCTCTCTCTCTCTCTCTCTCTCTCTCTCTCTCTCTTTCGCCCAAATGAGCATGAATAGGATTTGCATCACTCGGACAAGTCCTGAATCACACAGGTGATTGGTCCATAAATGTCTTAAGCAGCTCTAGATGCCTATCGTAGTGACCCCAAGCACCACATACAACCCAGAGAGAGGAATTTCTTTGGCTAGGAAAGTCAAAGGGAAAATGGTCTCAACATTCTCAAGAGGGATGGTTGTCTGTCTTTCCCACAAGGGAAGAAATTTAGGTACTCCCAAAGTAGCCAAATAATGAGTGGTAGAAGGCAGAATTTGGGAAAATGACCATTTCTTAGGATGCTGTAAAAAATCTGTTATCATTGGGACTTTTTGAAAAAATCTTTATAATGAAATAACAAAAGTTTGCCTGCTTTGAAAAAGGAGTCTGTGTGAGAAGTTGTAGAATCAGTGTCAACTTTTGGCCTTACCGGGATAGAGATGTGAACACCCACAGGTAAAGAGGACAGGCCTGGAGACAGGTGGAAGGCACATGCCAGTCCTCCACGGGGTGCCTTGGACTGGGAATAGTGATGGCTACCGTGCTGCCTGGATAGGCTCCACTTTGGAAGGACATCTGTTTTACTTGCCTTCTTCACATCTCCATTCAGAGGAAGCTTGCCAGGGCTAGCGGCAGGATCCACTGTTTCTCCTGCAGCTGGGAGCCCTGGGGGGTGAATGCCAAGTCCCAGAGAAAGGAGGCAAGCTGGGCCTGGCCCAGAGAAGGCATTCAAGCGAATTAAGGGCAGCACGCTTGGCAAACCATTAGAGGGCTGCCAGGTGGTTTTCAGTAGAGTCTGCTGCCAGATCTGCTCAGCCCTCGAGGCTTGGGCTCAAAGGGAAGGTTGTGCACAAATGGTGAACTCTGCTGGGGAAGACTGGCTGTGATCCAAGAACAAAGGCTAATTCACTACCGCTCCTCAAATATCGTTTTTCTGCTATACTTTGCTCTTCTTATGTTTGTATGTTTTTCTTTTCTTACTAAAGTTGATCACCATATTGACTATATTAATGGAGTACATAATATCAATGTATAATGCTACAGCATATAAATAGCCTCTCTGTGTATATAATTGGTAAGTATGCAGCTGCATTTCCGTTGTGTTTTCCTTTCAAGCCTGCAATGAACTTCAACCTGCACTCCACAGAATGGCACTATCGCCATCTAGTGGAAGTCAGGGTGAATTGCAGGCACAATGTCCTGGGAGATTAAAAAGACATTTTCTTGACTAAGTGTTTTTCCAGTAAAAATGTATTTAGATGGCAGCCAATGTCACTTAGATACGTAACCATTTGAAGCACAGGCTGTCTCAACTATTAGTTCTGTCAATAACCTCTGCCTTGACAGAAAAATGAATAATACTAAAAGGTAGACGAACATAGAATAACAGATGAGACATTTTGAAAGGAGAACCATTGACTCTTTATGATGTATGGGGTCTGGAAATGTGATTGGAGAGTACATGAAGGATGATGTCCTTTCAAACTCACTTTCTTAAGTGCTGCTTGAACCGAAAGAAGCCAGATCCTTGGCATCCCCTCCTCTGCCCATGAAGTCTACGAATGACCTCAGAATTCCCAAAGGCCACAATAAAGAGTACTGGGGACAGGAAGCACATATCACCCATGTCCTCCGTGTGATACTCTGTGTCAAGGGAAGAGCAAGGTGGTACTGGAGTAACCCTCTGTATAAATTAGTTAGAAAAGCAGTAAGAGGAAAACACAGATCCAGAAAAAAGGAACCTGAGCAGAATACATGGCTATGTGGAGATACTTTAGACCCTAAACCCCTTAAACGTTCCCTCTCACCTCCAACCAAACAAACCATCTGTACCTAACCTTTTTCAATGGCCATCTACCCTCCAAAATAGCCCTCCTTCTCACAACAGAACATCCATGACCCTTAGTACTAAGCAGAGATATCAGGGGAAGATTCTAGTAAGGGTACACTGGGGTATGAGCAGCAGGCTGATTTCAGGACAGACACACCCCTTACTGACTTGATCTTCACATGACAACATGAGTAAATCTCAACATTTGGAGAAAATGAAGCAAGTTGCAGATGTACACATGTAGGGTGAAGTTCTTTATGGAAAAATTTAAACAAACAAACAAACAAAAAAAAAAACCAATGTTGTCTGGTGGGTATAGGTACATACACCTGTTTGTAAAATTTCATTAACACGGGATACACACTCTTAGCTATCAGGTTCCCATGTTAATCAAACAATATGCTCAACATGAGTGATCTGAGGAAAGTTTAATTAGAGGATTATTTGCTAAGATGCAAGCAATTTACCCACCCCACTCCATCCCCAAAGAGCAGTGCAGTGCCTGGGTCCTAGGAATAGGGGCAGTACTCCTACACAGCAGTGGGGAACAAGGAGCAGTTATGCACCACCTACTGACAGCAGTCAACTCCCATGGGATGACAATCAGTCCACACAGCCCTGTCAAAATGCAAAATGTGCAGTGTTTCACTTCATTAAAAAAATCATTTGAAAAAACCTGAAGTGCATATGATAAAATATTTATATTACTTAAATCTGGATGATAGGTGTATGGGGTTTTTTTTTTTGTTTGTTTCTTTTCTATATAACTGAAACTTAAAAAGAAGACTGTCTCCATAAATTCTCATCTATAGAAAGCATGTTATAAATAAAACCACCTAATAGCAGACACTTGCAATGAAGACGAATGCTTGAAATCAAAAATAAATGTAAAAATAACCACAATAATAATTATACATTTTTAAAAAAGTTTTCTTTAAATATATTTTTTAGTTATTGATGGACCTTTATTTTACATTTGTATGTAGTGCTGAGAATTGAACCCAGTGCCTCATGCATGCTAGGCAAGCATGCTAACACCGAGACACAAACCAGCCCCAATAATTATACATTTTAAATATCCCTTTTTACGTATAGATAAAATAGTCCTTTGAAAAAGCCATGGTCCTGCACTAATATTTAACAAAAAAAATCCCACTATTTTATACACCTATAATGCACCAATAAAAAAAGATGGGGGTGGGGAGCCCTGGTAATACTTAGACATTGCAAATCCTACCAGAGTAAAATTTTCACATTCTGAGTTACACATATTTGAATATCAGTATTTGGGGTGTTCTTCATAGTGAAGAATTTAGAAAGAACAGGCATTATTTTTAATTGAAAAGCTGATTCTTTCATGAAAGCAACAGGAATGATCTTTCATGACACTGTTGAGATGAAATGCTTCCCTTTAAAAATCTAGGCTAATTTAACACCAATCATTGTTTGGATGTGTATTGTGCACTGGAATTTTTCAAGGTGCCTGAAATCTAAATAATATAAGTCTCCAAGAAAATGGCAGTGGACCATGAGAATAAAAAGTAAGAATAAATACTCCTTTTAAGAAATGTTTGCTCTTATTGTGCCTTTGATCATCCTGATAAAGTATAGTCACTCAATCCAAGAGAACGCTACATAAATGATATTTTGCTTTTGAACAAGCCATTTTCTCTTATTCATACAGAATCATTATTACTTGCATCTAAGATTTGGAAATCCTGAATTCTTATGAGCCTTTTTCTGCATTTTAAGTTGTTTACATAGAAAAGCAGACAGAGTTTCCTCTTTGAACTTTAACTGTGTCGTGCAGAACTGGATTGTTGAATTTGTTTGTTTTCTCTTTTTAACAACCTGAAGACAACTTGGTGAATGATAATGCTGGCTCAAGTTGGAACATCTATATGAAAATCTAAAAACAGCTTTCTTCTAATAAAACAGTTATTGTTTAGGAAAACGTTAATGTTTCCCTTTTTTCCAGCGATTCTAAGATATAAGTCATTAAGCAAGGAACAGAGTTGATGGGTAAACATCTCTCTAGAGTGGGAGAAATGTCTTTGACTAGGAACACATATGCACATAAATCCAAGGTCAAGAGAATATTACTAATAAACATAATATTTCTGATTAACATATCAGAAACCCATCTTGGAAGTGCTTTGTTTATTAATGTACCACCTGCTTTGTTGATTAAGGTAAAACCTACATTTTAAGAATGCCCAGTAATAACCACAATGAGAATTACCAGGAGACGCTGGATTTGGACCAATACTCACAATGAGCTCTGTCACATAACTGACCCCCTGTTGTGGCCGAACATTCATATTTTCACAAACATGGTTTAAACACTTCCCAAAGAGGTGCCTGAAAACACAGCCAATTGTCAGAGCCGGAGCTTCGGGGGCCTTGGGACAAAAACCTTCCCCTTGTTTAAAGACCCCCTGAAATGCTGCTTCCTCCACAAAACCTTCCCTAACTAAGTGGAAATGGGAACCAGATGTTCTCAAACTTCACTACAAAGATAATCATATTTACTCTACAACCAAAGATACCATCTAGGCCCAAATTTGTGCAAACTGTTAATGCAGCAAAGTCACTGAACACTGCGGCTGGAAGAAATGCTGGAAATTGGGCCGAGCCTGTAAACTCCAAGGGCAGAATCTAAGAATGAGTCCTCTTTTTAATCCAGAGCATTTAGCACAGAGCCTGGTCCATGGGAAGTGCCCAGTAAATGATCCTAGAATGATTTTACTCCAACACCGTCCTTTTATTTATTTTATGAAGGAGGCCCAGAGAAGAAAGGAGTGGCAGAGAATTGGTACCAGAACTCAGACAAGACTCCGGAGCTCCTTCTCTTCATGCCCTTGCATATCGTGCCTCCATCAGTGTGGTTAGCCTGAGACTGGAAGGAATTTCTGAGAAGCTAGTGGCTACGTGCTTCTGTTGCTAACAGGGGGACAAGGTTCATGATGTCCAGCCAATGTCACAGCGATAAGGAAAAAGGACTGACTGTCTTTTTAACAGCTCAGTTGAACGCTGTGACTTCCAGCAAATAGACCCAAATTAACATCTCAGCAGATTCAACAAACTTGGTTAGTTGTTTTTATTCATCCATCCATCCTTTCTTCCATCCATCCTTCCTTCCATCTACTCAGCTCTGTATCTACTATGCATATCCACTGCCAAGCATGCTTTGCTATTACCCAACAATGCTTGAAATGTTTCACATTTATGTAGCCTTGTATCTAACCCTGGCACAGACCTTGTGAATGGTCTTTGTCCACTTAACAGGTAAAAGGATTAAAGATAAAGGGGCAAAGTACCTCGCTCTAGGTCACAGAAGGCAGTAACATGGAAATTTGAGCCTCAGCCTACCTAATGCCACAGCCTGTGTGCAAATCATTCTGTTTTCAGTCTCCTGTCTTGGAATGCAAGGACATATGTCATTTTCTGCCTTAGGTAGCTTAGCGTGCAATCCAAGAGGAAACAAAGTAAATCATCCTTAAATTAAGAATAGCCCTGTCAGGTGTGGTGGTGAATGCCTGTAATCCCAGTGGCTCAGGAGGCTGAGGCAGGAGGATTGTAAATTCAAGTTCAGCCTCACCAACTTAGCAAGACCCTGTCTCTAAGTAAAATATACAAAAAAGGGGCTGGGGATGTGGCTCAGTGGTTAAATGCCCCTTGGTGAATCCTGGGTTACAACAACAAAAAAAAAGGAATACCCCCAAGAGTACTTGCAACAAGTGGAATTATTGGGAAAAATACCTCATATAGTGCCTGGAAAATCTGAGAGAGGCAATCAATCTCATAGGGATGGTTCCAGGATAAGGTATGGTCCCCTGGGCTTCTTTCCGGTCCACTCATTACCAAGTTTGAAGTTCATCAGTCCCTCCATCTGACTCATATAAACATAAAAATATTTCTCCTTCGTCCTATAAGAGACCATTGTGGCCTTCACAAATGTGTTTTAGAAAACAATCAGGATAGTTAATCATAACTGAAGCATCTTATTAAAGGAGGCCGGGGGCATATAGCAAAGGAAGTTGTTATAGAGGAAGAGAATCAGGAAGAAGGGAGAGAAGCTTCAGAAGTACCCAGTCTCCAAATCACCTAATGGGTTCCAGGCCTGGATTAGTAGGGACTAGTCCAATCTAAGCACCCAGAGCTCATGATTCAGCAAGTGGTTCACTTCTATGAGTCATTTCTGGAAAAAAGAGAATCCATACCATGGCATTAGGCCTTGCCTGACATTTTTCTACCTCATGAAACTTAGTTGGGTTTTCCAAAATCCCTCTAGTTAATTAGAAGGGATAAACATCTAACTTTCTGTTTTTGAACTTCTTTGCAGCATCGCCATACAGGATTACACAACTGCTCCAGTTTACCCCAGAGGGTCATTTCAGTTGAATCCTGTGGCAAGATCACATCTGGTAGCTCACAGAGCCATCGCTTCAGTTCTCAGGGACCTGGGGCACATGGAGGTTTTCCATGAACATATACCCACTAACTAAAGTACATCTGGGGGGGCGGGTCTATTATGTGAATAGGATGACAGAAAAAAGGACCAGGCAGCTGGAACTAGGACCAGACCAATAAGTATATGACTCAATTTAGCAATTAAAAACTGAAAGGTGGTTGTTTCGTTAAAATGATGAATTCTCCAATGTTAATGTGCAGAAACCATTTAGGCAGATAAATTCTGTCAATGAAAATGAGCCTTGTGGTGTATCAAAAAAATTTTGTTGCTGGGTGTGGTGGTGCCACACCTGTAATCCCAGCCACTTGGGAGGCTGAGACAAGTTCAAAGCCAGCCTCGGCAACTTAGCAAGGCCCTAGGGAACTCAGCAATAAAAGACCCTGTCTCTAAATAAAATATAAGAAAAGGGCTGGGGATATGGCTCAGTGGTTAAGCACCCCTGGATTCAACCCCTGGTACCCCAAAAAATTATGTCAAAAAAAGTAAAGAAAGGGATGCCTATGAGTGTATAGTGCATAGGTGTTTTGGGCACTTATCAGTTTTATCTCTCACACAGTAAATCCCTTCCTATGAGGACCAGTAAAGTGAGATTAAAATCACTGATGGTGATTTGACATCAATTTGATACATGATTGATTACATTTATATCTGGACAAAGGTTTGTTTTGTTTTGTTTTGATCCTGGAGTTGAACCCAGGGGCATTTAACCTCTGAGCCACATCTCCAGCCCTTTGAAAACATTTTATTTAGAGACAGGGTCTTGCTGAGTTGCTTAGTGCCTCACTAATTTGCTGAGGATGACTTTGAACACACGGTCTTCCTGCCTCAGCCTTCTGAGCTGCTGGGCATGTACCACCATGCCTGGTTCTGGAAAAAGATTTGATTTTTAAACTAGTCACTGAATTGTACTGATTTTGATTTGCTCCTGTGTTGGAATGGCTGTCTTTATATGTTCGTTCTCTCTCCCTCTCTCTCTCTCTCTCTTGCAATTTAAAAAATGCATGTCTGACTCAAGTCGATGTATTTTGGGTTATTTGATTTTTAAAGTTTCATTGCAATATTGCGTTTTAATTGTCATGTAAAAGACACATCTTTCAGAGCCAGGATTATAAAATTGTAGACTTGCAAACTGTTTATCAGATAACACATCTAGTGTATCAAGCAAGGGATATAGGTGTCCTAAGTCCACCATGAAATACAAAAAAAGACCTTGAAATGGCAATCCAGTGCTTTGAGTTCAAGATCATCTTTGGGCCAATAAATATAACTTACAGACCTGCATCTTGAAGCAAGGGAATCAGAAATTTGGGTGTCCTGAGATGTCCCCTTCAATATTGTCCCCAAGCTCAATATTGATTATGCTAACATCAAGACCATGACATCCCGATTCACTGAGCTTTTTGAAGAAATTTTTCTCCATCCTCTTCCTTCTTTTCTATACAGAAGAAGGGCATTTGTATCCCTCTGGGATATAAGGAGATAAAAATAGTTTTAAAAATTCTGTTGTTTTTATTCTTTAGACTTTCTAAAGGAAAGGCAGTTTCTCTTTAGCAATGTTATGAGTTGTCTGAATTGTTTCAACACCTCAGGAGAGCCATATTTTATAATTGGCTTGATTTAAATAAATAGAAAACATTCATGTATCTTGAATAAATGAGAATTTTTTTGAAAGGAGATTTTTGAATTCCTAAGACATTAAAAGTTAAGTCTGGGACGAGGCAGCCTTGAGACATTAGAGGTTTTAAAGTCAATCCTTGGTTTACAGCTTTGTAAATACCTAGTTCTTTTGCCTACTTTTTTTTTTGAAAAAAAAGAATATCAGATTATATCAGTGTTTCAAAAACCACTTCTCTCTTTGCTTTATCAAATTTGTCTGTGTTCAACAAGGTGCAATCAGGAAGGTCAGTGCTCTTGCCACAGATCACTAACAGAATAGCTGGTACGCCATGCTCTGGATAAGCCCTGCCCCCAGGTCTCCTCAGAGTTCCTGTACAGGATGCTTCCGCTCCAGTATGACAATGAGAAAGACAGGGTCCACAGTAAAGGTCCTCTACACCCAAGGGGACAAGGGCAAGACAGGGCCTCCGTTCTTATCTCCAGCTGAATGGGAAGTTGATCTTTGCAACCTCTGGGCTGTCTGTCTTGCCCCTACTGTGGAACAACACCTCCCTCCTAAACCATTCAGTTTAACACTCTCCAAACAGAACCCTGGTTCCAAACAGAGCTCCATGTCCCCATTAGCCCTCATGGGGACTGAGCTGGAAAAGCTTCTGCTGCTTGCTGGGAGTCCTGCATCAGTAAGTCATGCACTTCGAATCTGAGGATCTCGCATTCATTTATTGGTCAAATTCCAATCCTCACCCTGTTTTATTTTCTCACCTTTCGGCCAAGGTAGCCCTTCCTTCCACCCAGAGGTGTAAGACAGGCGGCCCTTACCGACTGAGACACACACGGGCAGTGGACCCCAGAGTTGAACCACACACCTATCAATGTTGTCTATTTCCCAGACTCAGATCAATGCTACTCTAAGCAACCTGACATGGACTGGGCCTTTGATTAAAAGTACAAATGGCCTCTCTTGCTGTAGGAAATGAAGATTATTCAGAAACAAAGGTCTTTTAGACTTGTCCTGTGCAAGACAATCTGCTATTTATAAATCTTCACCTTTCTGAGTATTGCTATCTGTATGAAGAATCAATGCAGTTATATATGTATTTGCACAACTGAGTTTGGATTTCTGTTTTATTTTTTTTCTGGGGAAAGTTAGTCTCAGCAAACAACTATTAGGGGAACCCTTTTTAGACTGTTCCATTTAGTGCAATTATGGATAATACAATTAGTTCATTAGTCTAATTACCTATAAAATGATATATGCTCATTGTATAGAATTTGAATGATGCAGAAATGTATTAAGGAGAGAACAAAATAAGTACTTTTCCTTCTACTATTAAACATGCCTATTCACTTCTTTCCAGTGTTTTTTTTTGTTTTGTTTTGTTTTTGTTTTATTTTGTTTTTTGTTTCAGTGTTGGGGCTTGAACTCAGTACCTCATGCATGCCAGGCAAATGCTCTATCACTGAGCCATATCTCCAGCCCCCTCTAGTACTATTTTTTACATCTGTTTGCCAACATATTTACATATGCAAATGTGCACGCTTGCACACACACACACACACACACACACATACACATATACACAGTATAATGTCCATAGAATGTTATAGTCTGATTTTTAAACCTACTTTATTTTCTTACATTATTAAGTATGCTTTTGGCCCTTAGTTTTTAATGACTTTCTAATATTGTGTCTTTTGAAATTCTAGTGACTTTTGCAACCACTTTTCTATTTCTTAGTATTTGGTTGTTGTGAATCACTGACTCGTTTAAGCTAGATTCTGCAAAAGAGATATCAGGTCAAAGCATGCAAGTGTAAAAGTTCGAGATTTGCACTAGCAATGGTTCCTTGAAAGTTTGAAACAATTTTAATGCATTACAGTGTAAAACTTTATTTTTTTCATAATTAAATTGCATCTTCTGCTTTTACTTTGCTTCTCAATTATAAAAATAGTAAATTAATACTTCCAATGTTCCAATAAATATAAAAATGGATAAAGTCACAAATAGACTCACATTATGAGGTTGTTTAAAAGTAATAATTTTTTTTTCAATAAGAAATGCAGGTAGCATCTTGGTTCCAAACAGAGCTCTGTGTCCCCTGTTAGCTCTCATAGGGATTCAGCTGGTGCGCCTTCTGCTGTTCTGCTGGGGGTCCTGCATCAGGAAGTCATGCGCTTTGAATCTGAGTATCTTGCATTCATTTATTTATGGTCTCAAACACAGGATTTTGAGATGGGAGCATGGAAAACAGGTAGCCAAGACTCACATAGGCATGAAACAAACTAAATTCACCTGCTTTCTCAGCAGCACAGCCTATCTGGCTGTCATAAACACACTCAGACAGAACTATGGCAGACAACAAAACATTTGGTTATGTGACTATCATTATGGTTGAGGAACACGCCATCACTCAGATTTCCATGGAGCCCATCACACTGGCCACAGGAAGAACTGAAGTGACTGGCTGGCCTTGTTCTTGTTTCTACATCCCCTGCTTTACTCACAAAATAGATTTAATAATTCAAATTTAAATCTACTGTGTTGCTACCAAATTTCATACTGTGAGTATATTAATCTTAGCAGCCCTAGCTTGGGGATGCATATGATAGGGGGCTGTGTACGTTCCTATAAAATAGTAAATGATAGGGAAAAGACAAAAACATCCAAATAAAAAATAATAGTTTACATACACAGCAGGTAGAGGTAAAAGCAAACCAGTCACAAATCAGAACCAAATGTAAATAGTTATCACCTCTCAGCTTTCAGTTCATTTGCATCAATTTAGCTGGTTATGTAACTGTAATGAAACACTAAAATCACTAGAGCTGCAGTTCTAGGAAAACAGTAGTTTTGCAGGCTTTCAATTTTCTCTTTTCAATGACAGTTAATCCAACAGTTCAAACTATGGAAGTTAAATGAGGTGAAGAATGATAGATGATGTCCCACAATTGCTGATATCTGATTACACTGAGATAAGAGAGGCCAAATTCTACTTGCACGAGTTGGTACCTAAAGAACAAGATGGAAAAAGAGAAAGAAATGGGGGGGTTGGGGGGAGAAAAGGAAGGCGGGCATTTCTATATACTTCAGATATAGAAATGCTTCCAATATTCCCTTAAAATATAACATAAACAATGAAACAAAGAAAATGCAAATAGATTCAGGACCCTATTTACACTGGGCTAGGGGGAGATTAATAAAACAGTCTCTCCTGCAAGCAACACCAAAGATCGACCTCAGTTTAAGAAGTGAATTTATGTGGTCCTCCGTTTAAGAAGTGAATTTATGTGGTCCTGAGTCCTCATACAAGTTAAGCAGCACTGCATATCGCAGCAGGCATAGAACAACAGATCTTGAACCCTGCTGTGTTTGCTCAAGAAGGCAAGTTAAGCTATTCCTAACAGGAAACAAAACACGCGGTCGGGCTATTAAACAGGGATCATTGCCATACTGTGCAACCCTGAACGCATCAATTGCTGCTCCAAACAGGATTAGAGATGTGGTTTGCTTTAACTATGGTTTTGAGAAAAATGCTTCTGCCTTCTCAGAATGCTCAGGCTGATTTTAACTAATCGGATGCCAGGCCAGGCATTGAGCAGCGAGGAAACTGTCAAAAAAAGGGTCTTTGGCAAATTCCAATTTTGTGAATACAGCTAGAAAGGAAGGGATAGAGTACCAGCATCTGCACAAGGTAGCCCACGCAACTAGTCAGATCTAAAATTCCCCGAAAGGTATTCCTGACTAAATATCCAAGGCTCACTTCTCATGGATTCAATCTACATCGATGGAATTAACCCCGCAGTGAACAAAGGAAGCCTAGTTCCTATAAACAGAAACTACGTGAGAAAAAAATGCAGCTAAAACATAGACTCCTATATTCAATAGTCAGCCTTTGTAAATGGCTTTGGGTAACTTGGCTGGCTTATCCTTCTAAAATGAAATCTCTTTTATAGAAGTCAAGAACTGTCATGTAAAAGAAAAAGAAGAAAACCTTTTTTACATATGGGCATCACTTCCTTGAATGCAAGGACAATCAATCCACTTCGGAAATCAGTTCAATTTCCACTGAAAAGAATGTGCTTGTGGGCTGGGGTTGGGGCTCAGTGGTAGATCGCTTGCCTGGCATGTGTGAGGTCCTGGGTTCAATCCTCAGCACCACATAAAAATAAATAAATAAATAAATAAATAAAATAAAGGTATTAAAAAAATGTGTTTGTGATGACTTGAAGGCATGAGGACTGAGTTGCTGTGTGGTTTTTTAGCCAAGAATTCAGGACACTGCAGCTAGTGTCACACCAATATTATATCAAGGGTTGAAATCAATAGAGCCTAGGGATTATCTCAGAGATGCTTAAGCATTACCAAAAAAACAAACTCTCTCTCTCTCTCTCTCTCTCTCTATATATATATATATATATATATATATAAGAATCATGAAAACCATAACTTATAGACAACAATCATTAATGTCTGCTGCGCATAAGAAGGACACCCAAGTGGGACATTTTTACTTGTAGATCAGCCAAGAGATTAAAATGAGCATGTTTGCAGAGACATAACCATTTAAAATATTTATAGAGAAAACAGTTGCAGATGATACAAACAGAGATTCCAACAAAAACACAAATGCAGACACCATATGGTCCAATGTATGCGCTCATGACCTCATGTGAAAAGTAGGCCAGAGACACAGCAGCTGCGGATGCCTCCCTTTTACCCCCAGAAAAGCAAACTCTCGGGTTTAGAAGGAACTCATTATAATCATGTCCACGGATGGCCGAAATCCATGGGTAATGTCAAAGGCACTGGGAAGAAATCTTTCAAAACAATTGTCCTTCAAAGTCTTTGCTTTGTTGGGGTTTCAAGTCCAGGCTCAGCTTCTTTCTGACATCATGGATCTGGTGGGGTCAGTTAAGGCAGAGTGACTCAAGAAATAGGCGGAGTACCACCTACCTGCCAGGCTCTTTGGTCATCTCTCAATTATTTGTTAGGTTTGAGTCAAGACCACAAAACACTGAGCAGAAGTTTTGGACCCCCCCACCAGCCACATGACTGCTCCTTTGATCTGCTCTGGAACATCGAGGCACAGCCAAGCCAAATGCTCAGTGGAATTCTGCATTTGGAGACTGTCCAGCATATGTCAGACTCTGTGCTAGGCACAGGACAGAGAAATAACTCACACAAATGGAAAGGTAGTTTTTTTTATTCTCATTAAATAAATATAAGCCCTCCAGGCTCAGAGGTTAAGTGACTTACCCATGGTCACAAAAGGAAAAAGGCTAAGAAGGAATCTAGCGTGGTTCTTCACTGTTGAACAGCAGGACAGGCTACTTGAGGGAAACTGGGACTTGTGAGAACCTTATCCTTCTAGCAAAGGCCTCTACAAGTGTCAGTGAGGGACAGGGAGGGAAGGACAGTGAGGGGAAGGGATGCTGACACATCACCAAATGGAGACTTGGAATTCTAGAGGAGGTCATCTTCAATCTGCAGTGTCCCTCTCTCCTCAATGCCCCTTGCTTTTCGGCCCAGATACCTGAGGTTCACATTCAAACTCCTTCTCTAGAGCTGAACTGCCCAGAAGCTACACACAAAGGCTTGTATTTCTTTCTCTTTTTATTTTTTTGGAGGTAGGGTCTTGCTAAGTTGCTGAGGCTGGAACTTTTGATCTTCCTGCCTCAGCCTCCCAAGCCACTGGGATTACAGGCATGCACCACTGTACCTGGCTCCCTAAAGGATTCTGAAACCACATGGGGATCTTCATATTTTTAAGGTTAAGTATCTTCTCTATTTTAATAGGAAAAAAAAAAACTTGCAGACATGATAGGAACTGGAGGCAGAGCTCTTCCTTGTTACACAGAGTTACAGATTAACTCCCTTAGACTTTGAGACATCTTCTGGAGCCCAGGAAATAATTAGGAAACCAACGGAGGATGCCTATTTGACTCTGGACTTGATATGACCATAGGAACCTGCTCCTCATTGCAGGACGAGTGACATGAACCTACTCCATGAGGATAGACAGAAAAAAATGCAATGAGGTAAGGGCTTTTGGAGAGTCACACATCCCAGCAGCATCTGTTCTTACCCATCTTCTGACTTGGTTTGTTTTGGAGTTTGTTTTAAAATTCCATGGCTGACAGCACCTCCAATTCATGAAGAATCTTCAACAACAGGAATGCTTTTGTATATGGATCAGTGGAAATTTGATGAATAAATGCCAGTAAGTTACAGACCCAACCAGTCCATGTGGGAGTCTCGATTTGTTAAGTCTCTTCACAAAAAAAAAAAAAAAAATCCCCCCCAAATTTCAAACATGGGCAATTAAGAAAGTACGTCCTATCAAAGACATCTAGCCTTCCAAACAATCTGGAATTCTGACCATATATTTACCCTGGACGATGTTGCTATCTTCGAATATTTTAACTTTTAATGAAGTGTTCAGCCCTTTTGTGATGGCATTGAAGTGTAATCAAACATTACCACAAGCCAAGTCACAGACTAGTGCGTCTCGCCTTGTTTAAATATCTCGAATATATTTGAGTAATTGTGTAATGATTTTGAGGCCTCTGGTTGTCCATATGGAATGAACAGACTGTTTTTTGTAGAGCAGTTGTACTCTCTCTCTCTTAACGAGAAGGAACCAAATCATCCCTGAAGTGGAAAGCCAGAGAGATGCTGCTTAAATTTCAGGGTGGCATCATTACCTTTGCTCTTGAAATGAAACAAACTCACATCTGGCCCCCAGAAATTGCGGTGTATTCCAGAAGTCTTGCTTAGGTTTGGAAAATATACGATAATAATACATGAGGCATAGCGTGACTTTTTTTTTTTTTTTAAAGCATAACTGCCCTTAGGATACAATGATATGTCATGGGGACAACACAGCAAAGCCGCCATTGCAACCACATGGAGTCTTTCTGTATAGAGAACATTCTAGATGGTGGAGCCAGATCATCTCAGATAGACAATGAGGACCAGTGAAAGGGTCTGGCTGTTGGCAAGAACTCTGCTCTAAGGTTGTCTGGGTGACAAGACAAAACAAAGGAGCTGCTAGCTTTTAAATTTATGAAACCAAAGGGGAGTTTCAGAGATCTGGATTAGGAAGCCAGGATTTTAAACATGGTCACTAGGACTTACTAGCTCTTCACATTATCTGTGAGACGATTCCAGGGAAGGCCTGAAATGTCTTGTGTGAAGAAATGTGCCAAATTCACTCTTGATCTGTTATTTGAGAATTTTCAGGAAAATGGCTGGGCAGGGAGTTGCCCCTCTGTCACTGGTCGTAACAGGGTTCTCTGATGGCGCTCACATGGCAGGGGACAGGAGACACTGAGTCTACGGGCTGCTGTGTTCCTGCCCTACCTCAAGTTTCTGAAACAGTGAGAGGAAAACCATTTCACTGGTCATGAATGGGGCCAAACGCACAACACCATGGAGTCATGCATGATTGTAAGTTCAGACAATGACTGGGATGTGATGGATAAGAGTTTACCTTTTGAGCCTGAGGGAGCTAAAAAAAAAATAATAAGGGGAAAAGGAAAAAAAAAGAAAGAAAAGAAAAAAACAATCATTATATAAGAAGTTAAGGTTAGCCATAAAACTTCATTTTGCTGCCATTGGCAAATGCAAAAACCAGAATAAGGAGGAAAAAGAATGAACTAAAAATTCAACCCAAGTCATTTTTCTACATAAAGCTACAGTGCAGCTGATTCAACCTGCTGTTGGAATTTATGGTATCTACAGATAAACTGAGAGCTTTCTTGCAGGTGTTTTGGGAATCACTGTGCCCAGAGCAGTTTGGTAATATCATGCAAAGTTGGACCCGAAGTTCTTCTGTCCAGTGGCCCCTAGATCACAGCTCCATGACCCAGCTCCTTCTTCCTTCAGTCCAGCAGTTCTCAGCTGGAGGAGGGCACTCTAGAGGCACTCAGACTTGTCACAACTGGCAGGAGATAGGAAGAAACCTATTGATATCAAAACATCCTACAACCCACAGGACATCTCCCACAACAATATGTTACATACATATGTCCCATACAACAGCTTTCCCAATGCCACACAAAGAACTGAAGTTAAGATGTAGGTGGAAAAAGATGAACATTTATGAGACATATTTGTTTGTCTATGTTGAGACTATTAGGCTAATACTTAATGCCACTGTGCTGTCATTGCCATTGTACACACAGGGCATTGAAAGGTATTTTCTAATCTGGATAGGATTTCACATTATGCGTGTATTCAATACTCAGTCTAGGGATTACGTCATTAGGAAGACCTGATTTCTCATCATAACACCTAACATTTATCAAGGGAGAACTTGCCACCAGGCTGTGACAAAGTAACTACTGTGTAACCACTGGGTTAAAATCCTTTATTTGCAATATTCCATTAAATCACAGAAGCGTAATGCTAGGTACACTCCATTTGACAGACGAAAAATAAAATGGAACTTAGAAGTTAAGTCATGATACAACAGCCCATAGGTAATGAGTTGTAGTTCTGGGTTACCTGACTTTAAGATGTGCAGATTCAACTCAGCTCCTAAGAAATTAAGGCTGCAAACATTTGGGAATTGTGGCTGCAGACATCCTCCCCTCTCACTACTTCTCAAGGTCTTCTAAATTCAGAAGAGTTAGAAGATGCAAGACAACTAATTCAGATAGCCTTGGGTCCCCAGTTGAATCTTCTGCCTTTTCCATCCTTTTCCCTGTGGGAAGAATGCTCTTTTTCATATGAACAAAGATCAGGGCTCCCATAGCCTGTCTCAAGCCCTGGTCCCTGTGCATGGAGCCCACCAGAGAGAAAAAGGGAAAATCCAAAATAATAAAAAGTCTTAAATTTCAAAGTTATCACCAAAGTGGTATTGAGAATGTCCATGAAAGGCGATTCCAGCTTCTCCACACTCCAAACATTTTTATCCCAAAGAGGTCTCCCCATCTAAAAAGAAATGGCCCAAGCATATTTTTTTCTGATTCTTTCCTTCTGGTTATAGCTACGACTATTCAAAATGGAACTTCACAAGATCCTCTAGATAGCATCTCAAAGAGTTCAGAAAAAAAAATGTATGTAGAGGTTAGGAACTGAGCCTGAACCCAGCAATCACTTAAAGAAAAGTTCCTGAATTATACAACATCTTTTCATACAACAGAGAAGATACACTGGACACACAAATGATGTAGAATTAAAAAAAAAAGTCTGTTTTCTTAGAAAAGGATTTGTGTTGAGCATGGTCACGTGAAATGTATAGGGGACCATTGAGAATTACAAATATTTGATGAACTGCAAAGTAAATAGCTAAGTTAAGCCTTGTACAAACTGCCAAAGGAGAGCCATCCATGGCCCTTCTGTCTCTCTTTCTTGAAGTTTTATCTTGGTTGGTCAGGAAACAAGGCTCAAAAAGACTTCCCCGTTTAAGCACACAAGAAGAAATTCTAGGCAGGAAAATAAGAGGCTAGGCCTTTGTGGTGATGTCCTCAGTTTAAAACTGGCCTCAAACTCTCCACAGAACATGTACTTTCCTCAAGAAGTAACTCATGAGAACAAAGAACAATTTTCTTATTGGAGCTTTGAGATAATGTAAATTACAGCTTACGGTGCTCTAAACAGGTTGGCCCTCGAGAAGGAGCCTCAGAATAGAACATAACAAATTTAGATCAGATCATCTGCAGCCACAGATGCTACTGCTTGGGAGTAGGCTTCCCCATACATCATTCACTCAGTATTTATGAATGGTGTGCAGAGTCCTGAACTGGAAGCCAGACTATCCCTGTGAATGGAGCCCATCTTAGCCTCTGGATGGAGTCCTAAGTCACATGTCTTCCAGCCTTTGCCTCATTGTACTCATGCATAAAAAGAAAGGGTGGAGGGAAAGCTGAAGAATAGGCCAGATCCTGGATGGTTTCAAATTGAGAACCAACTCTTATTGATTAGCAATGGTTGCCCCCAGACCGTGTTGATAAGAATTCTAAAGTTTTAACTTGAGCTTCATTAGAAAAAAAATATAATATCCAATTAGCAACATTTGCTGTGGGCTAAAACATAAGGAAAAACATCCCTGAACATGATGATCTCTCAAGGTCTTATTTTTATTTGTAGTTCTGAGCACATCCCTAATTGCCATGTAGTTTATTTGCTTAATCTCTCGCTCCTCTACTAGGTTACAAATTCCATGAGAGCAGATTAGTTCTCTGCCTTATAGGTATATCTGACATTTTTTAGTCTAGTACTGGTGCCTTTCTGGTTAAATCAGGTAACCGCATTACTAGAGTGTAGTAGGTTGAGGCCAAGGAAAGATAATTGGGGTAACTGCCTTGAATCTGCATTCTCCCCACCCCACTTCACACATCATGCAGATAACCCAAGCTGATGTTTTTCAATAGGAAAATATCTCTGGTAGGAAAGATATGAAAGTCTTGGATTCCCATATGACAGGTATAGACTTCTGTATATGTGTGACTATCTCACTGACTTGTGAATATGCATAAAAATCCAGCCTGGGAGCTTCTCCTCTGTTAAAGTGTGAACCTGGAATGTCCCCCCCAAAGCTCTTGTGTTAAAGGCTTAGTTCTCAGTGAAGCAAGGCCTACAGGTGAGCTTTTGGAAAGTGAGTAGATCATGAGAAATATAACCTCAAGAGTGGATTAATCCATTTGATGGATTAATAATTTGAGTGGACTGCTGGGTGGTAACTGTAGATCGGTAGGGCATGGTAGGAGGAAGTAGAAAACAGGGGGCATTCTTTGGAAGGGTTTGTCTTTCCTCTGGCTCCTCCTTCCCACTCTCTCCTCTCTCCTCTGCTTCCTGGCTACCATGAGCTGAGAAGCTTTCCTCCACCATGATATGTCTGACTTGAAGCCAGCCAACCATGGACTGAATGAAGCCTCTGAAACCATAAGCTAAAATAAATCTTTCCTCTTCCAAGTTGTTATTCTCAGGTATTTTGGTCACAGCAATGAGAAGCTAACATATCATCATCACTGGGCCTGAGGTGAGGTGACTTCTCTTTCTTCCCACACAGTGGAGACCTTTTCTTCTTCAAAGTCACTCTGTCAGGCATGGTCAGCCAGATGCCACTTCCCTGTATCTATTTCCTCACCTACAACATGAGAGTCTCAATGGGCAACCTTGGGTCCCTTCCAGGTCTAACACCCTAGATTGTATGATTCTAAATACAACGGTGTATAGACATTTTCAAGTCATTTTTCTAAAGAAAAGATAAAGAAGGAAAGAAGTTGTGGTTTGCTGTGAGCTTGCATATTCCCAGGGAAAATCTGGATGCAGATGCACTTCATGTGAAACATCATGTTTGAATAAAGAAAGACTGAGCTGGGCATGGTGGTGCATTCCTGTAGCCTGTAATACCAGAGGCTCAATAGGCTGAGACAGGAGGATTGTGAGGTCAAGGCCAGCCTCCGAAACTTAGTGAGGCCTTAAGCAATTCAGTGAGACCCTGTCTCAAAATAAAAAATAAAAAGGGGCTGGAGATGTGGCTCAGTGGTTGTACCCTGGGCTCAATCCCCAGTACCAAAAAAAAAAAAAAAAGAAAGAAAGAAAGAAAGTGTCAATAGGTCATTCAAGAGATAAAAGGAGAAGAAAGGGATAAAAATGGGGTGACAGCAAAAAATAGAAATAATTAGTGCATACTGAACATTCCATGGATCAAGTACTTGGCTAAATGCCATCTGTGGCTCTTGAGTCCTCATATTGCATCTCTGAGTCAGAGGTCGATATCATTCTCAGTTTCCAGATCAGGAAGAAGAAAATATTTAGAATGGCCAAGTGTCTCATCCAAGTCACCCAGACAAGGAGTGTTCAAGTTCAGATCAAAGTCAAGTCTCTCTGTCACCCATGTCTACTTCAACACTAGGGTCCACTTCAAGCTAGGCTCACAGTGTTGCTTCTCATGCAGAGGAAGTGGTACTAGTACCTACACAAGCCCCTGAAGGTTTGGGGAACCTCATGGGCCAATTCACATGAGTATCACCCATCAGCAAAAAGAGGAGTGAGGAATCCTGACAGCACTTGTTACACAAGAGCCTCGACCTGGACCAGCGTGCTTCTCATCATGTGGCATATGAGGTCCAGGGCAGCATGTGTATTTTCATGCTCTCTCCTGTCATGAAAATTTGTACTTGCTGTCCCCTCATCCTAGAACTCTTTCTCAGACCCTCCCCCCTTTCCAGGAAAATACTTACTCCTTCAGTCAGTTGTCTCCGTCTTCAAGAAGGCTTGTCTAACTTCTCATGCCATATGCCCCCATCACACCAACCACCTCCCATTCATATCCTCATTGCTGTCAGCTGCATTATCCAACATTCTGCCCTTCTGTTTTAGTAACACAAACTCCATCTTTAGCCAGATTTAGCTAAGAGATAGACAAGGCTATACAAATTCAGATATGGTCAGCAAGAAGTGCTTGAATGGTTTTTCTCCCTCTGTTCTGCTGCTGGGAAGACAGACAAGATGGGAAGAGCCCCAGCAGGCATTCTGACCTCTGTAGTTATCTTGAGGACGGAAAACCATGTGCTAGGATGTGCAGGGCAGCAGTAATGATGGGTGATTACAATGGCTATGATATGTTATCTACCACTCAAACTACCTGACCTAGGTGAACTTACTGAAAACCCACAGCAAACGTATTAGGTAAGGGCATGATTACCTTGATTTTGTAGATGATGAAACTATGAGGTCCTGCAGCCAGAGAGAAGCAAGGGCAGAACGTGCGAAGTGGGATGTGGGGGTGGGGCAGCCAGGTAGATGCTGCGTGATCTAAAGCTGCTTGAGTCTGGACCAGGGTGCTAGGGATGAAGATGTCAGGCTGTGGTCTGGCCCAAGGTGGCTTGGAGAATAGAGATAATGAACAGATGATGATATGAAAGGAGAGGTATCAAGAATGCATCCAGGGGCTGGGGTTGTGGCTCAGTGGTAGAGCACTTGCCTAGCACCTGTGAGGCACCGGGTTCGATCCTCAGCACCACATAAAAATAAATAAATAAAGGTATTGTGTCCATCTACAACTAAAAAAAAAAAAAATTAAAAAAAGAATGCATCCAAAGTTTTGGAACTATATAAATATAAAACTGGAACCACCATTTACTGAGACGATGATGACTGTGATAAGTTTTATTGGAGGAAAAATACTTGGACTTCAGTTTTGTCTCAAATTGCCAAAAGTTTAAGATGTCTCTCAGACTTGCAGGCTGAGGTAGAGGTAGGTGGCTGGATGTGTGGAGCTTGGCCACCACCAGCATATGCATGAAGTCACCTCACATAGGCAGAGGACTGGATGTCAGGGCTGTCCACCAGTTAGAGACCTGCGTGACTAAGTGGATTCGGTGAGAGGAGGGGCACAGGGGAGGGAGTAGGACCTCTGAATCAGTGGATATAAGCGGAGTCCCTCTGCTATAATAATGAGAGTGTTTCCAAAAGAGACACTTTGTGTCCCAAGGGATGGGAGTTGTTCAATCTCTCCTCATTGACTTCATATTTATGTCAGCATTTCACTCAGAGCCACGGGGGTGACTGAAGGAACATCCACTGCTCCAGCTCCATGAAGTCCCAGAGTCAAGTGGCCAATTTTTCAAAAAATCAAAGTCCAATTAAAGATCTATTGATCAAAACAACACATTTCCCTATAAAATATGTAAAACCCAAGTAGGAAATAAAGCATTTTCCTGCCAACTGTGTAAAACAAAACAAAACCAAAAAGCCTGGCCCACATATGCTTATCCCATTTGTAGACCTGGCCCTGTGCCTCAGGCTTTATGAATGGAGAGCCATAAATCCCTGCTATTTGCAAAGGATCCTTGTGTTCATTTTATTTCCTTATGGATATTCACCTTTATAGTCTTCCATCATTCTTCATGAAACAATGTGGATAAAGATTCCCCACTCCACAGAGAAGGTTCTGTAGCCCAAACTCCAAGCCCAGGCCAAGGTGGGAAAGGTGTTCCAGGAGCTAGGATTCAGGGATGGAGGTCCTGTCCCACTTCTTTCCACTCAGGCCAACCCCCTGCTGCTGTTCATCTGCATTCCTGCCCCCACACCCAACCCCATCTCTTCTCTGCATCCAGAATGATCCTTAAGTATCAGTATGGCGTTGGGTAAGCTTGTTGTTCATGCCTTACAGTCTTTGTGTATCTCTTTCTTAGTGTGGCTGAGCTGTGTCCCATGCCCATGTCAATTCCTGGACCCCTGCTTGAGTGGCCCCAGTCCCTCTGTCAGTCTTTGGTTCTCCCTGTCCCACTTGGGACAGGATGCCCCATCTTCCCCCCAAGTGTCCTTCTAGAGCATCACTTGCTGGCTCTTGCCTTAGCATGTACTGCCTTCTGTTCCCTCACTTTCTGATGACCTCTGCACCTAAGGGTTCATGATCTATCCAGGGGCCATCTTCCTCCTCTTCATCCTTATAGCACTAGGGACTCTACCTGTGCCTGGCCCCAGGGGAAGATTCAGTGCATTCCTTTCTTGGAGGAAGGAAAGGGCAAAGGAAAATAGAAAGAAAAAAATGTGGGAAAGAGGGAGGAAGAAAAGAAGGAAGGAAGAGAAACAAAGGAAGAAATGTAGGAAGGGAGGGAGAGAGAAAGGAATAAAGAAAAAAAGAATGAATAAAAAAAGAAAGATTGCCAGCCACAACATCTTGGGCAACAATAGGTTGTCTCTGAGCTCCGGATTTGTCATCTATAAGGCCATAGTAATAACACTGTTTCATGGGATGAATTTGAAAATTAAATGGAATAATACATACTGAGTCTGAACAAAAGAAACTGGTCCTTAATAGCTGCTATTTTGTAACAGCATTTTGACCTTTAACCTCCCAAAGTCTCAACCCGATGGTGTGTGAGAAGTTACCATAGTAACCCTCTACCTCAGATAATCCCATTGACCTGGACCATGTGGACTACAGCATCCCAGGTTATCACGTACGAGGCCATCACTTCTTGATAGAGGGTTAAGTGAAGAAGTGACAACACCTGAACAAGGTACATCCATCAATGGGTGACTCTTATGGTGGATACATGTCACTCTGTGCCAAACCCTTTCTTTCATAATGTCCCTATGTTCTAGATAAGAGGTCAAGCCCCATGATGTGAACAGCCACCAGCTTAACCCAAACAACTCAGCAACTTCTCCTGGCCACAGCAATTGGCTCTGGGTGGCTATGTGACCTGAAGTCATCTAATCAGGATTTTTATAGAAATAACCAAGAATGAACTTCTATTCTTCCCCTCCTCACCCCCCGCCCTTGTTGTGGGTTAGCATCCACATAACAGAAAGAACATCCAGCCTTTGATTTCTTGGTACTGGCTTATTTCACTTAGCACAATATTCCCCAGTTCCATCCATTGACAGGTAGATGCCATATTTTCATTCTTCTTTATGGCCGAGTAATATATTCTATTATGTATATATACCACATTTTCTTTATCCATTCATCTGTTGAAAGGCACCTACATTGGTTCCATACCTTGGCTCTTATTAATTGAGCTGCTATCAACAAAGGGGAAAGAAAGAAAAGGAAGAGGAGGGGAATAGGAAGGGCAGTAGAATTAGTCAGAGATAACTTTCCTATCCTTGTATTTGAATACACGACTAGGGTAACTCTGCATCATGTACAATGACAAGAATAGGATCCTAATTGGAATCAGTTAGACTCCATGTATGTATAATATGCCAAAATACACTCTACTGTCATGAATATCTAAAAGAACAAATAAAATTTTTTTTTTAAGTAACCAAGCATGAAAACCCTTGGAGGAAGGAAACCCTTCCTTCTCTCCACTAGAATGTGAGAGGATCAATCACACAAGCCTAAGAAGGATGCCAATAACCTGAAAAGTACAGCAGTGAGACAGACAGAACTCAGTGCCCTTGATGTCATGTGAGCTTACAGCCGTCCACTGGGACTTAGCTTCTAAGGACTTCTATCTGAGTTTGAGCCCTCAGGGCCACCTGAGAAAACTGTTTTCCCCGTTCTTCCTATAGGAACTTGCAGCTAGTCATCTCTAGGTACATACCGTGGCAGATCATGTTAGTTTTTTCTTGCACACATCAAAGGATTCATCAAAATACTTCCATTAGCTCTTGGTCAGCTTCAAAAATACTCAGGGGGTAATTTCCTCAAAAGATTTCCAATGCTATGCATGAAATTTCCTTACAAACACATGGGGCATCATATTTCTCCAAAGTCTGGAAGCTATCCTAGTCTTTATGATAATTCTGGATAAGTCATTAGGCAAAAGGGTATCCTTCTGAGCACTCTGCTGCTTGGAATGGCCACCCTCTCCTCCTCCTCTGATTTCACATCTTCTTCCTCTACCCCATGTCCATTCTCTAGCTTCTTAGCTGTGGGCAGCCCATTGCTGGTTCTACAGACTCTGATTAAGGTGACTCCCCCTGCATGGCTTCAAGTAACCCCTTGTCATGTGTTAAGGAGGAAGAGGAGGGAAGAGGAATCAGTGGCAGAGACAGATAACACTGCATAGGTGAAGATAAAAATAAAAATAGGGTCCATAGAAGAAAACAAATACAGCTAACCTTATGCTTTAAAATTATTCAAGTCTCCATTCCAATTTCTGGCTGCTTATCTCTAAGTCCTTCAAACACTGTTGGAAAGACTTGTGGGGGAAATGGGAACTATGTACTTCAAATGTTCCTGCTTTTCTGAGTTTGGGTATTATCTTACCAGACCATATATAATTTAATAGTGACTTCTCAACATCCAGTTCAGGGCTCAGATGGAATGTCATTTCTTTTTCTGCTGCTATGTTTAAAAGCAATAACAAAATGGACAGAAGGATCCTTCTAAGCTACATATAGATTTTTTTAGAGTGTATCTTTGTAAGAATCTCAAGCAATGCATGTTCCTTGGAGAAAACAAGGTGTGAAAGATGGGCAAAAGAAGACCATTAAAGCCATCGATGATGCCAACATCCATTGTTGATTTCAATTTCATAGTAAATGACTGCACAGTGTTTAAATCACTTAAGTATAAAATAAATTACTTACTTAAATAACTAATATACTATTGTTTTTTCTCCCGTTTATTTTTTCTCTTTTTTCCTTTCTTATTTTTGATGAGTCCATTGCAATGTATGAGATATATATATATTTTCCTTATTATTGGTTATCTGGGCTGTTTGACATGAATGACACTGCAATAAACATCTTTGTAGTCAAATTGCCACACACACTCCACTTTTCAAAAACTTGTTCTCTTGATGGAGGGGAACTGATGCACATTTCAGGCTAACTGATAACCAGAAAAGTGGTCCAGATTCATTATGACCAAAGTTCTCTCTTTCACCACCCACAAGTCAATATTATGTATCACCTTTAAAAATCTTCCTGCAATTTTTAAAATACAGATTAGATTCAGGAGTCTTTCTCATGTTCCAAATGAGTTAAAGACAGAATATTTAACTTTCAAACTCCCAATGGCCAACTGGCTAGCTCTGCTGGAGGGCTACAGAGGAGACCACGCTGCCCACCATGAACAAGCCATACCTGCTTATTTAGAAGAAAAGAAGTGGACTGGTCACTGAAGGTCAGATTTTTTTCAAACAAATTTCAGATGAAAAGATTTAGGGGTTTTGGGTTTTGTTCTAGGAGTGAAGTCCCGCCTAGATGAAAGGAAAGACTGCATAAATTATTAATTTGATTGAAGACATTTTGAGGGATGCTGGAAAATGTGGATTATTAATGGGCAGACCAGAAAAATTCTCACATTACATTTAGCCAGGACTATCAGCAAGGGGAAAACCCCAGACATTTTGCTCATTATATTGTTCTGAAAATTCTCACAATAAGAAATCATTTCTCATCAGGCTTGAACTCTGCATTTTATCAGGAAAATAAGGTTCCAATTAAAATTGTCATTCTTCTGCTTTCTTTTGGGTGGTCAGTCATTCTGCTGAAAAGTGATCTGAATCCGAGTCTGGCAATGCGGGGGAGCTCAAGGTCCTGCCAGTGCTTTGTGAGAACAAGGGTCCATAGAACCAAATGGAAATTTGTCAAAGTTCAGAGAAAACTAACCGCCATGATATGCTAGCATTTCCCACTTAGAAATCATAGTGGTCTACTCAGCAGTCAAGGGGTTAGTAGGCAAGAAGACAACAGTATGGATAGAGAAGGGTCTGGGAGGGAAGGAAGCTCTTTTCTGCAGCTTTCAGTTTGGAATAATCCAAACAGGATACAAACCCACCCAGACCGTGTCCTGAACTCCCACCCGACCAGTGTCACTTTTCAGCATTGTGACTGCTTCCAGTTGGATGCTCAGAGCTGCTGGTTTTAATTAAAACTTAATTTGCAAAAATGTCTCATAATTTATGCATGTCATGTAATTCCTCCGAGATGATGAACCTGGAGCCAACTCAGGGCCATATAAGGAGACACTGTGCAAGAAGGTTAGGGGAGGAACCGTGTGGAGGAAGACAAGAACCAACATGGGCGCAGCAGAGGAAGGCACTGATACTTTCTTTCAGCCTCCTGTCACTGGGATCTGCAGCCACCTGGGAAAGACATGCGCTTTGTTGTCTGAAAGCAGAGAGCCCATTTGGCAGGCCATGTATACATGGAGAAGCAGAAGGGTCAGCAATAGCCAGAATGGCTCCCCAAGGAAAGACTAACCAAGGTATAGGGGAGCCAAAAAACTTGAAACCCTGCAAAATAGATGAATGGGTTCCCTTCCTCCCTCCCTCTCTCACACTCACACACACACACACACACACACACACACACACATAAAAAACTCTCAGAGGAAAATCAATAAAAACTCAAGAGTCTGCACCAAAATCATTTCTTTGCTCAACAGAAGTCCTCAAGAGAGACGGTGCAGAGATCTTCCCAACTGTTGAACCACAGTGAAGTCTGTGTAGCAACTTAACTAGAAATATTGGCTCCTTAAGAAAGGTGACCAGAAAGACACCCCTACCCCAACTCATCCACTCTGTTCATTGTAAGGTGAATGAATCTCCCATCATCTTCCATGTTCACAGTGGGAAGGATACAGAAGACAGTATTTGTCACAGAACAAAAGTCAAAGGGGCTAGAAGTTAAGGGAAAAACCACTCAGTCTCAAAGGCTGGGACACAACATCGGTGCCTTTGCTTGGAGGAAAATCAATGAAAACTCAAGAGTCGGCCCTGAAATCATTGTTTCGCTCAATAGTTGTCTTTAAGAGAGATGGTGCAAGGATCTGCCCCATTGTTGAATCACAGAGAAGTCTGTGTAGCAACTTAACTAGAAATACTAGGTCTTAACACTTGATAACTTTATTATATAGCATTTGAAGTGAGCAATATTATTTAAGATATTATTGTCATATTTCATGAAATTTTCAAAGTTGGGAGGCACCTTGCAAATGTTTGGGAACTGACAGAATGAACTAGGTCTACACAGCAGTCTAGGGGTGAGGAGGCAAGAAGACTTCAGTGGAAGACAGTAGTGTGGACAGAGAAGGGTCTGGTAGGGAAGAAAGCTCCTTTCTGCAGCTTTCAGTTTGGAATAATCCAAACAGGATGCAAACCCATCCAGACCGTGTCCTGAACTCCCACCCGACCAGTGTCACTTTTCAGCATTGTGACTGCTTCCAGTTGGATGCTCAGAGCTGCTGGTTTAAAAAGCAGACCTTCCAGATTTCTCAAACAACCTGTGGGAGTCTATGTTTGCATCCTTATTTGGGTTATTCATTATTCATTTTTGTTTCTTAATAAGAAAGCTCAAAAACCCTTTTGATGTTTCCTATTTTCCAACAATTCTGAATGCTATTATCAGATAATGACTGAATTAAAGCATTTTAATTAGCTTTTTTGGTCACTGTGACCAAAACACACACCAGGAACAACTCAGAGGAGTGAAAGTTTATTTGTAGCTTGTGGTTTCAGAGGTCTCAGTCCAGAGAGGGTGAACTCCATGGCTCTGGGCCCAAGGTGAGGCAGCACCTCATGGAGGAAGGGTCCAGGGGAGGAAAGCTGCTCAGCTATGGTGGAATCAAGAAGGAGAGAGAGAGGGGTGGGGAAGGGGCTTCAGGGAAGATGCACCCTTTTAGGGCATGCCCCCAGTGGCATTTTTTCCAGCCATGTCCCACCTGCCTACATTCACCACCAGACAGTCCATCCAAACTAGGATGAACTGATGATATGATAGCACTCATGATTTAATCATCTCACCTCTCCATAGACTTGCATTAACAGGATCTTTTAGGAGACACCTCACATCCAAACCACAACTGTAAGCTTCTTAAAAATAGTGGCCTCATAGTGGCCTTGAGAGGATTCTCTGAAGACAGTCAATCACAGTGACATAGTCTTCTACTACCTACTGACAGAGCACAATAGAGGCCAGACACAGCAGGGGTAAATGGCAGGTTCATCACTGTGTTCTTCCCTTGGTCACAGAATCACTGTTACAACATTCCTAGATACAGAGAGATACATTCCTGGGAAACACTGTGCTAGTACATAAAAAAAAAAAAAAAAAAACAGGGGAAAAAAAAGACTTCCTTATGTCTCATATTGTTCTAGGACTTTCCCCCTAGAAGCCAAAGAAGCAAAGCACTTTAGCTAATTTCGGTATGACACCAAGGGCTGCTTTCATGATAGACAGTATCAATTAGCAGTGTTTGAAGGGGCAGATGACAATAGTCCATCTCCTAAGGTCATCAGAAAGATGGCTTTAACGAAACCCATGTTAGAAGCCTGGTGCTAGACCACAGAATACTTTGGGGTAAATTCAGAAGACGCCTCTGGAGGAGTGTTTCCAGAATGGCTTTTATGAGGCTCTTGAAAGAGCTAATGAAATGATGCTTTCACTGAGCAAGGAAGTTAGCCATGAAGAGTGGATCTACCTCCAGTTCTGTCTACCTCTATCTCTAGCTCTAAGCCAAAGGTTCAACATGGTTCTTGTACTTCCTGCCTTCTATGAAAAAAAATTAATAAAATAAATAAATAAAATCAAGTGACTATGAAGTTCTTTCATCACTTCCTCCCAAGCCTGTATCTGCCATATGTGAACACATTATTCAGACAGTGGAGGGTAGCAGTGTGAGCTCTGGGTGCCAAACTTCTATTTGTGTTCTTTATTAGGAAATTTTTCTGGGAACTCTCATGTTGGTGATTCTAGTTTGAAAAAGCTGTGATCATAGTCTAAGAAGTTATTTTCTATGTTAAGAAAAAAAATCTATGAACATTTCCTTCTCTTACATGTTGTTTTTACTTTGGCCATCAGTGAATATATTTTGTGTTCACTTGGTGGAGAAAAAAACTACCAAAACCATGTATTGCATAATGTTAGCTCTCTTTTACATTTAAGAACTTCCCAAGTAAAGACTGGATCAAGGCAGGCCTGGAGCTATGAGTTCTAAATACATCCTCAAGAGAGAGTCCCAAGACAATTTTATGGTTCAAATGTTATCAGAAGATTTTTATGGTTCAAATGTTATCTTATGGTCATGATTAATTTAATCATGTTTGTCATGTGCATGTGTTAGTCAGCTTTTGGTCACTATGACAAAACACCTGAGATAACAGCTTAAAAGGAATAAAGATTTGTTTTTGTCTCACAGTTTCAGAGGTTTTAATCCATGGTTAGCTGTCTCCATAACTTTGGGCCTGAGGAGAGACAGAACATCATGGTGGTAAAAGTGTGGTAGAAGAGTCAGCTCACCTCATGTCAGGAAGAAGAGAGAAAGAGAGAGAGAGAGAGAGAGGAAAAGGGAGAGGAAGGGGGTAGAGAGAGGAAAAGGGAGGAAGGGACCAGAGACAAGATGTACTCTTGCAGCTCATGCCCCCTGTGACCTACCTCTTCCAACAAGGCCCCACCTCTGACAATTTCTACCACCTCCCAGTAGCACCACCATCTGGGGACCAAGCCTTAAACACATGTGCCTTGGGGAGATTTTCCAAGTCCAATTGTAACTATGTCCATGAGAAAACTGTGACTGACTCCAAAGTCTGTTTTCTGACCTGATAGCACAAACAAGTTAAATGATCCAACTAGTCTTTTCCAAAAAACTTTAGAGCAACCTAGTAGTGGATAATGAAGGGACTACAAAGGAAAAATAAAAACAAAGTGGTCAGCTTACCTGTAGACTAGAAGAGAACTTTGTCATCTCTGGCCTGCTGACCCACTGACTACCATATTACTTGAGGCTTAGTTTGGTGGTGCTTGGAAAGGAGTCTGTTAATATGCTGGGACTATTGATTCTCTCAAACTATATTTTACTCCCTGTAAGGCTGGGGTTTGGCCGTCCTCAAGCACCCTTTGCCAAACACATGTTCCCATAATTCTGAAGTCTATGTGTATTTTCAGTGGAATTTTTCTTATGGTCATGATTAATTTAATCATGAAACAGAATGACTCTTATCAAATTTTTATATTTCCTAATGTCTTATTGCCATTTTCAAGAGTGTTTTCTCTTAATATAGAAAATCAAGTCTTATCAGTGGCACTTGGGCCTAAACCTCAAACAGGCAGATTTGCTTCTGAACTTCACATTGAAGGACTAGAGGAATTCCAATGCCAGGAATTGAGCAGGAACAAGCTCTTATTTTTTTTTAAATAAAATACACGTTAGGCAACATGGGAAGGGTTTCTCTCCAATAAAATTAATCTACACTCAATGTGTTCTATTACCTTGCACATAAATGAACAAATGGAACCATTTGATTAGATCATCTTTAAGAATAATAATGATAGACTTTAATCTTTAGATTTCTTCTTATGGTCACAGTGGAGTAAATACTACTACATTAGCTCTCTGGAAACAAACAGATACTAAACTAGATGGGATACAAAACATAAAAGTTCACTGGCCAACAATTAGCACTGACGGTGATTCCCAAAAGAAGGGGGAAACCTTGGTGGGTGAAATGATGCACACCTGTAATCTCAGTTGCTCAGGTGGTTGTGGCAGGAGGATTACACGTTCCAGGCCAGCCTGGGAAACTTAGTGAGACCCTGTCTCAAAAAAAAAAAAAAAAAAATATATATATATATATATATATAGGTCTAGGGGTATAGCTCAGTGGTAGAATATATTGAATTCAGGAAGAATTAATAAGAGTTCATAGGAGCTGAGGCAGCTGGAACTCACAATGTAGATAACGAAGAAAAAAAAGCCACACAGAGAAAGATCCTCAAAATTTACAAAGAGGTCTTCTTAAGTTTTTGATTTAATAATAACATAAGTATGAGTAGAGTGAAACTCCATAAGGCCAGGCCAAGCACAATTTTTAGAGGGAGGAGGGAAGGATATTTAGTAAAGCTGTAAGCTGGAAAGAAAAAGGAATGACTGTTGGACCTCAAACAGTTGAATTTACAAGTTTCAACCAGCCAGAGTAGAATACTTTGTTAACCACCTGGTATATTCAGAATGAACCCGAGAAAGACCTTAATTTAGAACTAAACTATCTCTGGAGTGAAAGATTCATCATACTTTCCTAATCAAAGCTTACAAACAAGTTTTGAAAGGGCAAGCTAATAATAGATAAATTGACTGTAAGATCAAAGCTCTGCACGCCTTAACAAAGAAAATGAAAACATTCAAAATTATAATGCCCAACATCATGTCATTTTTCTCATTGTGTAGTACAAATGACTAAATATGGAAACAGGAAAATGTAACTCATCAGTGGGAAAAAAAATTACTAAGGTATAGATACACTCAGAAATGATACAATTAGCAAGCATGAACTTTAAAATAGCTATAAAGAACAGAATAAAAGATTTAAAGAAAAGCATGAACACAACAAAGAAATAAATAACTAAAACCAAAATCAAAACTCAATAAAAAAGAAAACAAAACATGACTTCTAGAATTAAAAAAAATATTTATAAGATATTCGAAAATTTTAATGGACTTAACAGCAGATTAGACACTGCAGAAGGAGTGATCAATGAATCCAAAGACTTAAGAGCAATACAGCAGTACACATTGAAGCAAACAGAGGGGAAAAAAATTTTGAACAAGAATTTCAGTAACTAGTAGGATAATTTGAAACAGATGAATCTATATATGATTGAAATTACAGAACAGCCTAGAAGCATGATTTCTTCAGAAAATATATCTGAAGTTAAAATATCTGATGAAATAACTAAACAATTCAAATTTGAACCAAACGCTTGATGAACCTCAAACAAAATAATGAAAACAACACAATACTAAGGCACCTCACAATAATATTACTGGAAAAAAAAACATAACAATAAAAATCTTAAGTGTAGCCAATGAAATAAAGGCACATAGATATAGGGGACCAAGGGTAATAAATGTCACTGACTTCTCATCAGATATAATGCAAGGCAAATGATAATAGAACAACTGCTCTAAAGGAAAAAAAAAAAAAAGTAAGCCTGGAATTCTGTATCCAGTAAAAGTATCCCTGCAGAGGAAGGCAAAATTAAAATGTTTCAGACCAAAAGAAAAAGATTATTTATTTATTTATTTTTTTTTTTTGCGACAACTCTCTGCCAGTTGAGCTGCACTGTAGGAAAGATTAAAGGAAGTTCTTCGTGCCGAAGAAAAATGATTCCAGATGGAAGCCTGAATCTATACAAAAGAACAAATAGCACCAGAAATGGAAAATATGTGTATAAATAAGACCTTTTCTCATTTTTGAATTAACTGTTTTAAACAAAATAAAAAACAATGTATATTGCAGGGTTTATGACATATGTGGAAGCAAAAGATATGAGAGCAATGACACAGAAAGGCAGGGGCATGTGCAGGTACCCTGCTGCATTTTCCCTCCATAAGAGGAAGGCAAAGGGGAGAAGTTAAGGACACAGTTAAGAGAACAGCACTTGAAAGACTCAGAAGAGATAGAGCCAACAGACCTGGGGTGGAGGTAAAATGGAACAAAAATCCTTCATTTCAAAAGAAGGCAGAAAAAATAAAAGAATGGGATACATAGATGATTGTGTGTGTGTGTGTGTGTGTGTGTGTGTGTGTGTAAGTCTGTGTATCTGTATGTGATCATATATATGTGACTGGTTCTTTTACACACCATTTATATATGTACAAATACATACATACACAGATATGCACATATATAGTTGTAACAATATGATAAATTTAAACAAGAAGAAAAATAACAGAACAAAATATATATGTGTATATATACATATTTAGATTTGATATGTATATGTATATACAGATATATTTTATATATATACATATATATTTAATAATTACATATGTAAAATCTATTCTAGATATATATACATGATTTATAAATAGATACATTTTTATACAAGAATATGCAGCTACCTATAATACTATGATAAAATAAAGAACAGAACACACACACACACATCCACATAAATCTTTTATAACAGTATTACAGACTTAAAACCAAGCAATATAACTGCATTAAAATGTAGATGGAATAAACACACTATGTGGTAAAGATTCTCAGCCTGAATAGAAAGAAAAAGAAGATTCATCTATATTTTGTTCCCAAAAGTACATCTTAAATAAAAATATAAATAGGCTAAAAGTAAAAGAATAGAAAACATATATGGCAGAAGAATAATCATAAAAATGTTAGGGTGGCTATATTAATATCAAGTAAAATAGACTTCAAGACAAAATACACTTTAAAATAAGAAATGTGACAAAAATAAAAAGATCAGTTCAAAAAGAGAGGATGATCTTCAATCCTGTGTTCTAACAAGGATTCAAAATGCATAATATAAAAGTGGGCAGAATCAAAACATGAGATTTATAAATTTAGAATTTTAGTTGGTGTCAACAGTTTTCTCTCAGCAACTGAAAAAACAACTACACAAAAAAGTTCGTGAAGATATAAAAGATCTGAATGTTATCACCCATTTTAAACTAATTGACATTTATAAAACAATATACTCAGTAACTAAAAAATATATATTCTTTTCAAATACATATGAAATATTTACCAGGAAAGTTCACATGTTGAGTCATGAAACATTTCTCAATAAATTTAAAATGACTGAAATCATATAAGGTTTAATTTTGAACACTAGAGTCTAATTAAAAGTCGGTAACAACAAAATACCTAGTAAAATCAACGAATATTTGGAAAATGATACACTTCTAAATAACCTATGTGTTACAGAGTAGTCGAATCATAACGGACATTAGAAAACATTTTGAATGGAATGAAAATGAAAACATATCAAAAGTTAGAAAGTATAGCAGAAGCAGTCCTAAGGGGGAAAATAAAGCACGACTTTAAATGCTTATAACAGCAAAGGAGAAAGGCTTAATATTAATAGCCAAAACTTTACCTTAGGAGGTTAGAGAAAGGACCAAATATAAGCAGAGGGAATTAAAAATTAAGAAAAAGCTGTGCAACAGAAAATAGACAAACGAGAGTCGGAATACTGAAATCAAAAGCTGGTTCTTTGAAAATATCAATAAAATTGAAAAATGTAATAGACGAATCGCAAATTGCCCATCTCAGGAAAGAAAGAAAGAACATCACCATAGATCAAAAAAACATTAAAGGGATAATAAAAGAATATCATGAACAGCTTTAGACCAATATACTCAACAGCTAAGATGAAGTGGACAAATTCCTGAATGCACAAATCAGCAAAAAAGATAGAAGAAAAATAAAATCTAAATAGTTATATCTATAAAAGAAAATGAATTTGGAATTAGAAACTTCCCCATCAAGAATGCTCCAGGCCCAAATGGTTTCATTAGTGAATTCTAACAAATATCAAGAAGAAATACAGAGATCTTACAAAAAACTTTTTAGAAAGTAAAGGAAAAAAAAACTCATTTTACTAGACCAACGATATTAAATCCTGAAAAACAAATTACAAGAAACAAAAGTACAGACTGACATCTCTGGGAAGCAGAGAAGAAAAATCCTTAATAAAAATGTTTGAAAATGGAATTCAGCAATATGTCAAAAAGAAAAATACATCATGGTCCTAAACTGTTTATTGCAGGAGAGCAGGGTTATTATAATATTTTTATAATTGATATCAATTGGTACAATTTGCCACATAGGATGGACTGCATTTTCCAAAGTTGGCCATGATTATATTTCCCATGCCATGTGTTTTAGCAACGTAATATTGACTCTCCTACAAAGTATTGGGGTCTCTGTCCCCTGCCCTTCAAGTTGGGAACATCTTTGTAATTGCCTCAATCTACAGAATTTGGGGAAAGTGGTACCATGTGACTTCCAGGGACAGATTACAAAAATGTCATGCACTTCTGTCTTGTTTTTGGAATCCGACTGCTGGGCAAAGCAAAACCTAGCCCACATAGAAAGACTATGGAAACGTGGCCAATGTGGGCATCCTGATGATATTTCACCTGAGGTCCTTGAAAATAGCAAGTATCAAACGCCTGTCAGGTGAGTAAGCAAAATGCCTCCAGGTGATGCCAATACCCAACCATCAAGTCACCCAGACTTTAGCATGGGACCCTAGACATGGCAGAGCAGAGGCAAGCCATCCTCAATATTCTCTGTCTAAATTCCTGCTGTAGCATTTATGAATGTGCTGAATAGGTTGCTTCACATCCACATGCTTTGCAGCAATAGTAATCATTAAGTAGCAATATTAATCAAAGGGAAATCTCATGGTCCTTGTTTTACATTGGGGGAAACTGTAGCTCATGAGAATGACTAGTGTAAGGTGGTGTGGGTGCCAAGCAGTAGCTCACTCTGCAAAGACATAGACAGGGAGTCCTGGGTGTGGTCTAGCTCAGAGCTGTAAGAATCTTCCATCCAATTGCTGACAAGAGTGATTCAGGCTCTAACTTGCCCCCCCCTTACTCCATTTCTTTCTAGAAGACACTTGAGGTCAAGATTTAAAAAAAAAAAAAAAAAGCCTGGGTCACAGCGTCAAAACCATTTAACTATTAAATCTTAGCACGCAGATATCCCCCATGTCTACATTTACAAAGTTCATGTAGTTCAATTGGCCATGAATTCTGGGCACTCAAACAAAAAAAGTTGGTTGAAACATAAGCTTCAGTAACTGTTGCCAAACAGTTACAAAAAGCAGGGAAGTCAAGGAATAAAACAAGATTTTGTCTTGGCTCCCATTTTATAGCATCATAGGAACTCTCAGGTGATGAACCAATGAGTATTTTTGATACCAGGATAAACATAATTTATTCCTTCCCTTCCTAGAAAGATGACCGACCTCTAGGGATGGTGAGATAGTTTGGCATTTTCTCTTTTCTGTTGTCTTCTCCTCTACTCTCCCTCACTTCCTAATCTTTCCCCCCCTTTTTACAAACTTTAGTTTTATTCTCTAAGAGGTAAAAGCCTCCTCCACCAGGTTTGAACAAAATCTTCACAGGTACAGAAGAAAAGTGGGAGGATTTGTGTAGATTCATAGGCTGTTATATCTTGAAGGGAGCAGTAGAGAACAGCTGTCCCTCCTTTTGGCAATAGCTCTTTGATTAGACTCTGAGGCAAAAATCCATCCCAGATCTTGTGGGTGGACTGGGGATGATTCTGCCCTCCTGTTAATCCAAGGGGAGACACGTGACTCCCACTAGCCACTCAGAATTCTTCATCCTGTCGCCAATGAGATTGGTTCAAGTAGAGGAGCAGGCGGTAGAAGCCCAGAGTATCAGTACCAACAGTTTAGCCAGAACCATAAGGAAGGAGAATATTTTTCTTTCAGGAGCAGGGGCTCCATTGGCAGAATTGGAGCTGTTGGTGACTGAATTGCCAAGACAATATATTATCAATTATCTATACCAGTGGTTCATGACTTTGCTCTTTGGAGGAAAAAAAAAATTATGTAGCATAGATAAATCAAAGTTTGAGTGGGCCCTCTGACCCAGTTCCATCACAGCCACTGTGCAGGAGGGCCCAACATGGACCTCAGGGATCAGTTGCCTGCTTGCTCTTCATTGCAGAGATACACACCTGCTGTACTCTAGGAAAACACATGGGTGTCACACTCCCTAGATAGCATCACAAACCATGGACGTTCAGGGAACAGACTAGTAACCGAGACAATAACTTCCCAAGAATGTGGTGGGCCTCACTCCAAGAACCTTTTTAACATCATGAATGGTATCACCTCCAAGAGTATCACACTGAAGCAAATACTTTGCATCCTTTATAGAACACAGTACCATGTTGCTTTGCTGAGAATCATCTCTTGGTTAAGGGATGGGCTCAGGAGGAAGTCCCACACTGTTCCTGTCTGCCAGAGAACACACTTATTTCTGTACCAACTGCCTGTCAGAGTCAAGGTCAGAACTTCTTTGCAATCTCTAAAATAGTGGTTTAGTTTTTGAAAAGACGTTTGGAGTCCATTCTCCTTAAAATTAGGAGGGAAAAAAAAGAAAGAAAGCAAAATCTGGTTACTTTTTCGACAAGTTAATTAAGTCCCATCTGTCTCAATGTGACTGCCCTCTATTTTGAAGTGGAAAAAAAAGACAGAGAATCCAAACTTGCAATAATGTCCTTTTAATTGAATAAACCAACAGTTTTCTCATTCTAATGAGCATAAACTGTTTACAGAAAAGATTTTATTTAAATTACCCAGAGTGATTATTTTAAATGTACAGTTTGGTTAAAAGCTACAGTCATAAATAATTAATTTTTCTCTTTAAAAGATTTATGCAAATGTAAGCCATGAGGCTAAAAATGGAAAGTGTCTAATCCCATATGAACGGAGTTTGCATTTCTCTTCCTTGCTACTTCATCTCCATATTTCTGTTTTTGCACCTACCCTATATACAAACCATATCTGCCCTGACTTGCCCTGGTCTGGCCTAGTGTCATCATGATCCCCACTCATTCTTACTGAACACTTTTTCCCCCCTAATTTTAAGAACAAGAAATAGTTCTTAAATAGTTAAAACAATAAACAGTTGTTTTTTTTTTTAAGTCTCCAAATAATGCCACATTGCATGTGAATGTTAGCAAACTCTTGGCGACGGAAGTAAGACAGATTCCATCAATCAGGCCATGGGCAGGCATTCTGCGGAGTAAGCAGAGCTCATAGAAACAAACCCATTGGGAAATGTTATGGTTTGGATGTGAGGTGTCCCCCAAGCTCATATGTAAGATAATACAAGGAGGTCTAGAGGAAATGATTGGGTTGTGAGAGCCTTCACCCAATCAGTGAATTAATCATCTGAAGGGATTAATCACCTGAGAACTGAAGGCAGGTAGGGTGCATTTAGAGGAGGTGAGTCCCTTAGTCTGTCTTTGGGGGATATATTTTGTATCTAATAAGTGGAGTCTCTTTCTGCTTTCTGATCTTCATGTGAGCTACTTCCCTCCATCATACTCTTTCACCATGCTGTTCTGCCTCACCTGGAGCCTGGAGGAATGGAGCCTGCAGTCTATGGACTGAGACCTCTGAAACAGTGCACCCTCAAGTAAAATTTTCTTCCTCTAAAATAGTTCTGGTTGATATTTTAGTCACAGCAGCAGAAAAGCTCACTAAAACAGGGAATTTCCCCCAGACTGTCCGTAACAGGGAGATAAATAAAACTACGAAGGAGGTCGTACATGACAACACAGGCCAAACTTCAGGCAGCCTAGTCCAGCAGGCTGGTTAGTGGTAGACAGCAAGAGACACCACAAAGCCAGGATTTCTGATGGTGGAGGTGGGAGCATTTCAGGACAGACTCAAGCTGAAATTCCACAATTGCTTTCACAAGAAAGCAACAGAGATACCCCCAAGCACAGCCATACAGGAGAAGCCCCTTCTAGATGATGGGCTGTTGCCAGGGATACAAGAGCATGCAGAAGCAGTGCCAGCTCAGTGACCCTGGGAGCCCAGGGTCACAGTGAGAGTGAACCTGAAGGGTATGCTCTAAGTAGAGACTGCTATGGTTTTAGCTGCCAGAAATCCCAGGTACAGGAAGAGAGGTGAACAGGGATAAATAATTTGAGAAAGATAGAAGAGGATTCAGAAGGACAGAACACGAAGGGGCAAAGGAAAAGTTGTGCGTGGAATAAGGAGTCCCCAGCCCTTGGCAGATGATACCTGTGCACTGTCACTTGGCCTTGAGGTGTTTGTAAAGTGAGAGTAATGAATCCCAGTAGATAGTGCATGCATGCTTGGTGGAGATCTCCATAGCTCCCCTCCCCTCCAGTCCCTATGTTCTCAAACCCAGTCTTCTTCCACATTTGCACTGCTGGCCTGCACACGTTTCACTCTGACATGGAAGATGAACAATATGCAGATGCTAGATTGTTACCTGGCAGCAGCAGCTGGCAACCCTACCCTACTTCAGCAGCCACAGAACCAGCGGATGAGAGGGGAGAAGGCAGGCCCCGGAGGCAGGATGCTAAATCAGTTATTCTGACAACAGCCCAGCTAGGCAGAGCTATCATGATTCCCGCTTTCACATATGATGAAATAGAGGCCCAGGAGTGCTAAGCCAGCAGTTGCAGCTCGGATAGCTGCTCATTGACAAATTGACTATTCAAACCCAAGCCATCTGACTCCAGAACCTGTGCTCTTAACTAGCACAGGACATCGTTTCCAACTTCATTAATGGTACAAACACCATAATGGGAAGAAAAGAGAAATCACTCCTCATTATTTAGAAAATCTTTTTGATTCTTTAAAACTTACATATTGCAATTTTGGGGGGTGACCAAGAGGTGGATCTCAAGACAGAGAAATGGACTCTGGCCCCTGAGATGGCCTATGCCAGCTGAACTTGCTTGGCCTAACAGTACCTGGCCTGAGGTACTATTAAGCCCCGGCTCACTTTGAGCTTGGGCTCACTTTAGATATGAGTGGAACTGGCCTCACTGATGCTGCCATAATCCACATCTGCTTTAGAGGTGCTTTGGAGAGAACTTTAACAGCTCATGCACCTTGGACTAAAGCAGTTCAATGGGTAATGAGCAAATGAATCAGAAGCCCAGATTAAATGTGCATCCAAATAACCACAGGGTCCACCATTAAGAGGGCAGAGGGCACTCAGCAAAAGAGTCTGATTTTGGCCTTGATCCCATAGACTTTCCTAGCAGACTTACTGAATATGAAATAATTCACTGGTTTGATTTTTTTTTGGGGGGGCAGGGGCAATGTTTATCAAGGATTGAACTCAGGGGCACTCATTCAGTCAGCCGCATCCCCAGACCTATTTTGTATTTTATTTACAGACAGGGTCTCACTGAGTTGCTTAGCACCTCGCTTTTGCTAAGGCTGGCTTTGAACTTGTGATCCTCCTCCCTCAGCCTCCCGAGATGCTGGGATTACAGGCATCTGCCACCATGCCCAGCACTGGTTTGATTTTTAAACATTTATATTTTACTGCAGAAAAGATATTGTTTGTTTGTTTGAAACAAATTCCTTAAATGGATATTTGGGGAGTTACTCGATGCCTCAGTTTTATCATCTGCAAACAGGGATAACAATAGCACAAATTTCTTAAGACTTATCTGTTTATACTTTTTAAAAAATATTTATTTTTAAGTTTTAGGTGGACACAATATCTTTATTTTACATTTATGTGGTGCTGAGGATCAAACCCAGTGCCTCATGCATGCTAGGCGAGCACTCTACCACTGAGCCACAACTCCAGCCCTGTTTATACTTAATGAAAATTTAATTTTCTATTTAAATAAAATGTTCATGTTACATTTACTTATAAATATGTTTGGAACTGTTCCTGGATAATAGTAAATATTGAATAAATCAATAACTGTGATTATTATTATTATTTTGAGTTACTTAATTAGTAATATGGACCCAGAGAGAGGTATGTTTTCTTCACTCAAGAAAAGCTATTAATGTCTCCTGCATACTAGATGCTGAAAATTGATGGAGAAATCTTTTAGAACTGAATAGATGGGGATACCTGCTCTGGGAAAATTCAGATGAGTTATGACTGCCATGGTTATTGTAACACAGGTATTTTTAATGCTCTATAATATGACTGCCTTAATTTGTATTGTCCATTACAGTTTAGTATCTGATCTGATGAGAAAGGGAAACTGAGGCCTAGAAAAGAGTAGATGGCTAGTAAGGGGCAGAGCAAGGAGATGCAACACAATTTTCAAGCTTCCTTTCTCAATGTTCATTCAGTTCTAGGGCCATACTGAGAAGCAGCGCTTGAGGAGGTCAAAGGTCAGTCTTTTCGTGTTCCCAGGATCCCCATTCCTCTCCTTTGGGGTGTTTACAATGTGATATTTGGGGACCCCCTCTGACTGCTTCCCCAAGTGGATACTAAGAAGAAGGCAGTTACCACCAAGAGACAACAGGAGGCTTGAGGACACTAAAGTGTCTGGCTACCCTGTTAGGTTTCCCCGATGCTTGGTCACTGAGCACCTGGGCCATGGTGGGACCTTCCTGAACAATCAGGCCAGAGATATCAAGCAAAACCAGCTGGGGAAAGCAGTCAAACGTGTTCACCTCAACAGATGGTGGAGGAGTGGTAGACAATGAATTACTAAATTGAGAAGCCACCTTTCTTAAAATCACCAATGTCCAACACTGGTGCAAAACAATAACAGCAACTTTAAAACCACAGCTGTGTCGTGACTGACAGACAAAGGATGGTTAAAAGAAGAAAATATGAAGTCCCATGATATAGCAGGATGCCAACAGAAGCCAACAGTAGAAAAAAAGGAAGAAAATAAAAAGTAAAAGGGTTCAGAATATGCTATCCCCAAATGCATCACTTTGGTCCATGGATTATTTTGAGCTGAAGACAACATGGACTTGGGTCTCTATAGCAAACCTTACTAAATAGCCCTGGTCACTCACTAGTTTCCCCCATATATTCACATCTTCACAATTAATCACCCCCTTTTCTTTGTTCTGTCACTTCTATGAGGCCCCCATATGCATATGAAATAAACCTTTTCCCTATTAATCTGTTTTTGTAAATCAGTTAATTCACACACCCCAGTTAATAACCTAAGAGAGTAGATGAAATGATTTTTTTTTCCTTCACTACAATAGCTACCTTCCAGTTTAATGCATAGAAATCAATTGTGCCTGTGGCTCAAATTTTTAAGAGAAAAGGAAAGGTTTCTAGTGATCTAGATTAACAAAGAAAGAAAGAAAGAAAGAAAGAGGCAGCAGAATACAACAGACACTAGTATGGCAATATGTAAATCAATGGATGTGTGATTCTGCAATCTGATGTGATTCTGCAATCTGTATACGGGGTAAAAATGGGAGTTCATAACCCACTTGAATCAAAGTGTGAAATATGATATATCAAGAACTATGTAATGTTTTGAACAACCAACAATAAAAAATTAAAAAAAAAATCAAAAAGAAAGAAAGAAAAGAAAATCCTAGCAGTGCCCTGAGTTAATATATGACAGGGCTTTGAAAGGTTTTATGAAGCAATGAGTTTGAGCAGATAAGATGGCTTAAACCAACAGAATCAGTCTGCATTGTTACCTTGATGGCTTGTTATCCATATCCAACTCAAATGAGCTGTTTCGGAATTCAATTGCTCGGAAACTCAAGGCAATTGTCATTAAATGTGTTGTGAATACTGCAAATGCACTCAAGTCTCTGTGTACAGGGAAACACCCACCAGAAGACAGAAGTTCTGAAATGTGTGGGCATGGAAAATTTGTTGTTTTCATCTTTCTTTTTTGTTGCTGAGTGAAATTAATGAGTAACCACTACGGAGTCCTTCGTAGCTTCCATATCTCCACAATGGAAAATGTGAAAATCAAACATAATAAAAGAGAGCAAGTTTAAGCCATACATTCATAAGCTTATTCACTCAGTCACACGATGAATTTGAGTCTTGAGTATGTAGGCCACATGCAAAGATAAATCAGATACAGACCCTGGGAGGTGTCACTATATGTGTTCCCCTTTTCCAAATTCCACATGTAAAATTGGTTGTTTTTTTTTTTCTTTTTAAATCATGGATGAATCAGATGGATGTGAAATTCTACACTGTCAACTTGGTAAAGTCATGGCGTTCATATTTTTCCAGTTTTAAACCTATTAGAACTAGTAATATCATTCTTTGCTATTTTTTTTAACCTACTAAATGTCTAAAGCATTGTCCCCTGGGCTAGGCAAGAGTTGTAGACATAAGAGACTTGGGCATGACTGTCCTGGGATGCTACAAAATTGGAGAGACACAGGGTAAAGATAATTATTGAATATGATAACGGGGCCATAGAAGCAAAGCAGTGAAGGTCCCCAAAGAAGACAGTACTTAAAAGACTTGAAGGACCGTCTAAATATTAAGCAAATCAATGCAACTATAGAAGAATAAAATAATAATTGGCCAAGTGGAGACTGTTTTACCATTCATTCATCCATTCTGCTATTTGTGTGTACGATGTTGTGTGTACGATGTTGGGAATATGATGATTTAAATAAATATGGCCATTGGTGTGCAACACTTAGAAACATGATTTTAAAAGTAGGCCAGGAGATATGTGATAATAAGCTGTAATGGAGAACAAGACGTGGTTCTAGGAAAGGATGATAGATGATCCTTTTCTATTTGGAGATTCAGGGAGGGGATTTTTAATTTGATAAAGGGGGTGGATGGTACAGTGCAAATGACAAGAAGGGAAAAGACTGGAGATGTATTTTGAAACTGGAATAAACAGGACTTGTGTTTCCAACCCAATGGTGCAGGTGTCTCACAAGGAGGGTTCAGGACTACTCTTTCTTGGTACCAACCATGGCTGTCTTCAGTGGGCCTTTCTGTTAAGTCACAGGACATCTTTGATGTACAATAAGATAGGCAGTGTAGGATCTGCATGTGGGCTTGCTTGCTTCTGAAAGTTCCGATAGCCAATGATGCAGGTGTTTTATTTGTCATTCAGGTAGGTGACGAGAAGCAGTTTACAGCACAACAAAAAGACAAGCCAGTCCCACAAAGCTAGACTAAACCTAAGAGATCTAACCAGTCATTTATAATATGTTGGGGAATGGTAGGCTCCTCTATCAAGGAAATTCATACTCATGCATAAACAATTGTTTTTTATTTTGGGGTCTGAAATCAAATTTATTGATCCATTACAGATGTTAGCCAGAAAAAAGGACCACTCGTGGGACAAATTCCAAAAGCCTCCAACAGTGAAGCTAGGAGGAGTTGTAAAAATGTCCATCAGATCTAAAAAGCTGGAGTATCTTATAATGAAAATTGGAAGACTGGAAGGTATAAGTTTTTTTTTGACATCGAACCTATTTTGGCTACAGACCAGAGGGACAGGATTACACCAACGGCTGAAGGCTTGGAAGAGAGCCTTGCCTCTCCAAGAAGGATACCAAGGCACCTAAAGGGTCTTGATAGAATTCATTTATTAATTTTTCTTTGTTTTTTTTTTCCTGCTTCTTAAGAAATTTGCTCTTTTTGGTTATACATGACAGTAGAGTGTATTTTGACATATCACACATACATGGAGTCTAACTTCCCATTCTTGTGGTTGTACATGATGTGGAGTTTCACTGGTCGTATATTCATATATGAACAGAGGAAAGTTCTGTCCCATTCATTCTACCACGATCAAGTTTTGATGGGAGAAATCACAGGCTCCTTGAAATGCACACATGGCTGGTGCATTTCATAGACTTGTACATCTCCCCATCTACACTAACCCTTCCATTCTTCACTGGGAGAAGCCAAGGAGCAGATGTTATGTAGCACAGTAGAAGAGGAAACCCAAAGTGACATCTCCTGATGCTTTTTCCACATTTGAAAATTTATTCCACTTCTAGTAGAAACACGTTTTTTTGGCCAGGATATTCTGACAGTGAGACTTAACTGTAATCAACCCACCCCACGCAGAAGGAAGCTCCATGGTTCTGCTGGTGGCTGCGGGGACTCTGGGGAAGGATGGTGCTTTCAGGCCTCCAGCCAGCCTCGGTTCTGCTCTTGCTGAAATTTGTTCTGCTCCTGAACGACTTCAACATCCAAAACGCACACTTCCAGCTCCCTGCCCAAGAATGCAGAGATGTACAGAACTAGAGCTTTCCCAGGCTTCCCCCGCAAAAAAAACACTCTTCAAGGACTTTGGGAAAATGTAGTGGACTTTTGGCAAGATGCAGGTGTTTCCATTGTAGCACAGCAAATAGCAAAAACTGAATAAGAACTCGCTGAGTCTTGAAAACGTGCTGCCACATTGTCATCCCCTAGTTGCTTGGTTTACTGTTCCTTCTTCTCTCAGGGGGGGATATCTGCATTTTTCTATTGGTCCCATACTCTTCACAGAGCAATTCCATTCTGTTCTCTTGTTCTGCATCCTAACAGCCCCAAATCATTTCCCTGAGGAATTCCAGCGGGTAGTCTTTAATACAGGGCTGATTTAGAGATGAACATTTGAAAATGATTGAGCACAAGAGAAGAGATTAAATTTTCTCATCTTTTCTGAGCAATGGTAACATAAGTTCATAATGTGAGGGAAAAACAGAGGTCATTCATCCAGGTTCAGTGCACATGCATATAATCCCAGTGGCTCAGGAGGCTGAGGCAGGAGGATTGTGAGTTCAAACCCAGCCTTAGCAACTTAGTCAGGCCCTAAGTAACCCAGTGAAACCCTGTCTCTAAATAAAATACAAAACAGGGCTGGGGATGGGGCTAAGTGGTTAAGTGCCCCTGGGTTTAATCCCTGGTACTCTCTGAAAAAAAAAATAAACAAACCAGAGTTCAGTTAAGAAATGTCTAAGAATGCCACTATTTCCTACAGACCCTATTTCATATGCAAAGGTGCCCCCAAGGTGAACTGGACAATGTCCTGGGAGGCTTCATGAGTGAGCCCCAGATACCAGCCTCAATGTGTGATGCAAAGGATTTCCTGACTGCTCATCCTGATCCAGTTCTGAGGTTTTTCTATTATTATTATTATTATTATTATTATTATTACTACTACTACTACTACTACTACTACTACTACTACTACTACTTTTTAAATTCATTTTAAATTTATGCATTAAAACTGTACATATCAATGAATACCATATGATATTTGAGACATGTATTTATCATGTAATGTTTAGATCAGGTTAAACATTACTTTTTTCTCATACATTCATCAATTCTTTATTGCAAAAGTTTCAAAATCCTTTCTTCTAGCTTTCTGAAATATACAATACCTTATCACTATCTGAGTCACCCTGCTATACTACAGCACACCAGAACTTCTTGTTCCTCTATAATTATAACCTAGTACCCATTGCTCAACCTTTCCCCCCTCACTGTCCTCTTCCCAGCCTCTGGTAACCACCGTGCTACTCTTCAATTACTATATGATCAATGTTTTTATATTTCCCATATGAGCGAGATTATGTGCTACTTGTCTTGGTATGCCTGTCTTATTTCATTTAACATGCTGATCTCAAGTTCCATCCATCTTTTCACGACTAGATTTCATTCTTTTTCGTGGCTGAATAGTATCTCATGATGTAGACATACCACATTTTCTTTATTCATTCATCATTTAATAGATACGTGGGTTGTTTCCATTTCTTGGCTCTTGTGAATAGTACTGCAATGAACACCGGAGTGCAGATATTACTTCAACTTACTGGTTTCATTTCCTTTGGATATCTACCCCGCAGTAGGATTGCACAGTACACACAGTCTCCCTTTTCTTTATATCTTCGCCAATCCTTTTTATGGTTTGACAACAGCCATTCTAGCTCTAAAGAGTGTAATCTCATCATGGTTTTGATTTGTATGTCCCTGATGATTAGTGATATTGAGCATTCTTTCATGAACCCGGTCTTATTTTGAGAAATGTCTACATAGGCCTGGTAACCATTTTTTAAAGTGGGTGATTTGGTTGGCCAAGGTTTTATCTCCCTGTCCTGGTCTGCCTTCAGGTCACCTTGGCTTGTTCAACTGAGCCTCTGAAGTCTTGACCAACTTGTTGACCCCCTGCTTGACTTGTCTGACTGCTCATGGAGGTAGCCAGACTTACCATAAAAAGTCATTTAAAAGCCCCTAGTGAGTTAGATTCAGGATCCTCAATTTCCTTCAGGAAAGAAACTATGTGTATCAGGAATAGCATATGATTTCTGACATAGTGACAGCAGTTGGAGTTATACAAATTATAGGATATGATTACAGTGTTTGCTGTGATAACACCATCAAAATCCTTTTGTGATGTCTAACACATTCAAAATGCAAATTCCAGGATATTTAAAGGCCCATCAAATAGAATTGTTATGACTTGAGATTAAAACCCAGGAATGCTGGGGTTTCTTTTACAAGTGTGATGAGCCGAGTTTTCCTTCTGTCATTTAATATAACACAGAGAATGCTCCATGTAAGAGATCCATGCTGCCAAATTTAACGTTTCCTATCTTGGGTTGCCAAGGCTATGGGGAACATATAATTCAGGACAAGTTGGGTTCCAGTGTCTTCATCTCTTAAAGCAGGCACTGTGGGAGTTTTTCAAAATTAAGTAGAAATGATATCACTCAGGCTTGTGAGAATAGAAACCACATTTCTATTCTCCCCCCAACAATCTGGCATTCTCCAGACTGTGCACCTCCAGTAAGCAGTGTATGTATGGGTTTGCTCCGTATCAGAGTAAACCTGTATATGAGGGAGACCTGCCTACTTGTGACATCAAACCCAAGAACGGAGTCTCACACTCATGCAGATGACCTGGAATTGAGTTCCATTCGTACTACTCATTACCCCAACTCCTTGGACAAATTCCTCAATCTCCCTAAGCTTCTGCTACATCATTTGTAAAGTGGACTTAATAGGACCCACCCTGACAAAGAGCAAAAGCACCTGGGGTGCACTTTACCTAGTCCATGATGGTAGCTCTTAGCACCCCAGTTATCCTAAGAGTGCTGTTCAGGTGAGGCCCACCTGACTGCACTGGTGGGGAAGGATGCTTCTGAAGGGCACCAGCGATTTCCACAGCTCGGCTTTTCCTCCAAAGCCTCCTGGTTCCAACCTGCTGGTCACAGCCCAAAATTAGGAGCACAAAATTAAAACTACACTGAGATTTCATCTCACTCCCATCCTAATGGCAATTATCAAGAATACAAGTAACAATAAATGTTGTCAAGGATGTGGGGGAAAATGTTCACTCGTATATCACTCATGGGATTGGTGCAACCATTCTGGAAAGCAGTATGGAAATTCCTCAGGAAACTTGGAATGGAACCACCATTTGACCCAGTTGTCTCACTCTTTGGCATATACCCAAAGGACTTAAAATCAGCACACTAAGTGTCACAGCCATGACAATATTTACAGCAGATCAACTCACAATAGATAAACTATAGAACCAACCTAGGTTTCCCTTCAATAAATGAATGGATAAAGAAAATATGGTATATATACACAATGGAATGTTACCGAGCCATAAGGAAGAATGAAATTACGGCATTTGCCAGTAAATAGATAGAACCAGAGACTATTGTGTTAAGTGAAATAAGCCAATCCCCCAAAACCAAAAGCTAAATATTCTCTCTGATATTCAGATGCTGATTCACATTAAAGGGATGGGAGGAAGGAAGGGAGGATGGGAGTGGGAAAGAAAGTAGAATGAATTGGACATAATTGTCCTATGTTCATATATAAATACACAACCAGTGAAACTCTGCATCATGTACAACCACAAGAATGGGAAGTTAGATTCCATGTATGTATGATATGTCAAAATACATTCCACTGTCATTCTAATACATTCTGGCATTGTAATTACTCCTTACTGTAGTCATTTCCAAATGCTATAGCCATAATGACTCCCAAAATAACAAGGGGCGATGACATCCTTAAACCTTTGATGTTTAGTTTTTCTTCAATCCTGAGCCTGGCATGGAACTTGTAGGCAGCTAAAGGTAGACACACCCCCTGGATCAGAGGCCTTCAGGGGCCAAGAGGGAAGGTGACTCTGGATGACTTTCTGCTGGGAAGAAAGACACATACATGGTCCAATCTTTTTCCTTTTCTTTTGGAGAGTGTCAGAATTTGGCCTGTCTAAAATAAAAGAAATGCAGAATTCCTTCCCCAAGACTCTGTGTATGAAACAACAAAATAACATTGTTATTCCGGATTGTTAGATGATAATGATTAGCATTTATCAAGAGCTTGCTACATGCTGGGCAGGATGCTGAGCAACATTATCTTTCTTAAATCTTCACAACTCAATGAGATCAGCACCATTATTATTCCCATTTTACACACGACAAAAGAAATCTTGAGAATGCATAATAGCACTGATATTGGTATGCAATTTATTGTAGAATGCTTCAGTATAGACAGTGTGATAGAAAAGTAGGTGCTAATTTTAATCTTTATCTCAGAGGTGGTCCATTGCCCTCATCAGGAATATACTTTACGACTACTATTTAATCAAAAGGCTTCATTTCTGACCAACACCAGAGGTTGTTAACAACCATAACAGACAGTAGAAATGAATTCCAATGGGTAAAATTGGAGGTGTCCAATCTATACGGATTCAATATATTGCAGGGGTCTTGCCTTTCTCTGAATGAACCTACATAAGGACTTTGGGAGCTCTCTCTTTGAAAATAGTGCCCCAGCCTGATTTTTAAATAATGTTGCCTTCAGCTGTTGACTCAGGCCTGTAGGTCACCTGAGTCCAAATAGAAGGTAAACACACTGCTGCCAATAATCCATCTGCTCTGATGCAAGGTGTCATCAGAACCCTGAATAGAAGAAAGGACTGGGATTTGGGAGTTTTCAGAGCATGTGGCTTTTGTGTATGCTTGCTCATACATGTCTGTATTGATGGCAGAATTGGCCTGGGACTTCTTTCATGATGGCCTGGTAATAAGATTGTAAGGGAAATAATTAGAGCCTTGTAGCTAAATGCTGGCTGATGCAAAGAATGGCCCCAAATTACTTAACAATTATAAATTATCTAATTGGCTTTGATTGATCACTGCAAGAACTTAAGCTGTATTTTTAAAAACTGAAAATTATGACACCCTAGTGCCCACTATAGGGACTGATCCTGAGCATAATAGATATCTGGTCAATAGATAACAAGGTCATCCTACATCTGGTTCCACAAAGGCCACTAAAATAATGATGGCTAAAGAGTAGGCACACTGGTTGGCTGCCCAGCTGTCAGAGAGGGAATATAGTCTATCTCCATAAGAGAACCACAGAGTCCATACATTCAGCCTTATGTTGGTTTATCATCGCAAGAGAAATGGGAAATTGACAAATTCAATCTAGATTCCATGAAGTCTGGGGAAATCACTAGACCTTACAAAAATGTACATCTCTGCCAATATAGCAGAGGCTGCCGTGAATGTGTGTACTGTGTCCAAGGCACAGCCCTCTCTCAATGTGTTTCTGCATTCCCAGCCACCAATTTTCCTTTCCAAGTTTGTTCTTGTTTGCATTCAGTTGTTCTTGGTTGAAAAATCTGTTCTTAATCATATTAATAGCTAAAATTAAGATTATTTTAACCTTTAAATAACTTGTGTTTAACAAAACCACAGTTCTTTCTAAAAAAAAAAAGCCCACACATTTTAATAACAAAATAGTCAGTAATCTCATTTTTCCAAGTTTTTTTTTAACACAATACAGTTTTGTTTCCTATGCATTGTCATGCAGTGATCGATATTTCCTAACTTGAGAATTCTATGCTTTACATAACAGAAAACTAAATAAGAAGCAGATTGTCAAGTGCTGAGATGGCAGACAGCTGCCAAAATTCTATGATTTCACCCTAGCGTGGGTCCCTTAGTATTCTGTTGCAAAAATCAAAACATTAATTCATTAAGGATTGCTTAGCATCTTCTTCAGGAAATGCACTACCATTCTATCATGATATCAGACTTTATGGGAATTTTCCTTTCCAATCTGACCCAGCGTAATTGGCTTGGCCTGAATAAGGATGGTAATTAGAAGCAGATAGCATTTATATTTTTTGGTGGAGAACTGAGTGCTAATGTTAAAGAAGCTTCATGGATCTAAATATTTTTCCTGGCCTCTCCCAATATCAAGTTTCTTTGGAGTCTACGTAAATTACGATGATGCCCTACCAGGAAAAAGAAAAAAAATCACATTCCACACTTCATCCATAAACCATATCTTTAGCAAGAAAACCACTGTTAGGAACTTTTCCATCAGACCCAAGTACTATAGCATAAACAATATGCCTTAAGCAATCAACCATTTCCCAACATATTGCATATAACAATAATGCATAGAGAAAGTGTGTTGCAGATATCTGGTTCATTCCTGAAGTTTTCCCTGTTCTTCCATCTAACATCAGTGACTGCTACTCAGTGGATAAAGCTGGCAACCATACAAATCAGTTGCTTCAGACCTGAACTTGATCACTCAGCTAAGTTTTTAAAAGGAAGGACAAACATGACAAGATTTTGGACACTCTTCTTGGTGCCATGATTGGCCTCATAGCCAGTATTCTTGGTTACTTCTCTGATTCTTGGGTCTTGTTGTATAATTGTAGGAAAAGTGTAAAGGAGAGCAGGAGAAATAAACCTTAGAAAGTAGCTAATAGAGACAGAAGGCGAGGTGAAGTCTGGGTTGCTTGCTTAGCTTCTGTGAGTTCACACTAAGTACCAACCATGTGGCGGACACAGTTCTAGGTTCTAGGGTTACAACAAGACTTCGCCTTACATTGTAACAACTTATATTATTCTTGGTAAAAAATAAACAAGAAAATAATTTTTAAAGAGGGGGGAGGCACTTAATTAAAATAATGGTAAATGATCATGATTCCTGCAAAGGAAACTCACAGAGATCTGAGACAGAAAGTCAATGGGCACAGAAAGGGTTGCATTTTAGCTGCGATGTAGAACATGGGCAATTGCCTCTCCCCAATTAAGGAGGAGGGCATCAAAGTAGTCATTCCAACTGAGAAGGAAAGGCCTGTAGAAGAGCCCAGAGAGCCCAGGGAAAGGGAAAAAGTATGGGGTGTTGAAGCAACTAAGAAATTACCAGTATGATACGGGGTGAGGTGGCACTGTAATCCCAGCAGCTCTGGAGGCTGAGGCAGAAAGATCACAAGTTCAAAGCCATCCTCAGCAAAAGCAAGGGGCTAAGCAACTCAGTGAATCCCTGTCTCTAAATAAAATACAAAATAGGGCAGGGGGTGTGGCTCAGTGGCTGAGTGCCCCCTGAGTTCAATCCCCAATACCTAGGATACCTACTCCCCCTCAAAAAAAAAAAAAAAAAATTACCAACATGGCTGAAGTTCTGAGAGCAAGGCAGACTGGATGGTGATGGTGGGGTTCTATTGACCATGGTAAGACCCTTGGAAGCAATACACCAAAAAAGTACATCAAAAGCCAGGAAAGGCAAAAACTAATATAACGATTAATTTCAAGGATTCCCTAAATGTCCATTATGTATCCAAAACCAGGTATGATTCCAACAGTGCCAAACCCTTTGAAAAATTCCCCCTATAGTTAACAGTGGGCAAAAGTATGATTAATTTTTATCTTAACAATGACATGGATGGTATTAAAACACCTTTGCTCTTTAGAATGCCACTATTTAGCTCCTCAAAGCATGGACACATGAATTTGGGCCTTCTTAATAGATGTAGCCAATGCTTCATGAGGTTAGTGGTGATGGGCACTTGAAAGAACAGTACTGACACATGGAGAAGAGGAATCCACTGACTGTGCATGTAAGAAAGATGGCCTTGAGCAATGTGTGGGATATGTTGGAGACGATGCTACTCTTACCCAACAGCTACAAAGTGTAGATATTTTCAGATACTCTTGACCGTTAAGATCTCAATTCTATGAGAGTTCATACATCCAAGTATATATGTACACCTACCATGGTGCCCGGCTCTGTATTGCAGATGCTACAGTTAACCAGACACCATCCTCCTCAAGGAGTTTATCGTTCCGTGGGATAAACCATACATGTAGATTTCTTGATAGAAGACAGAAGTTCTAGGATGCTGCTCAATGTTAGGAAGCAGTATGAGAGCTCCATTATAGATTGGGGTCCATCTGAGGAAGTCAGGAAGCCTCTGTGTGGAGATGATAATGACATGGAGAGCATAGGATAAGCATAGAGCCTTCCAGATGGGATGAGAGGAAGACACTGTTTCTTGAAGCAGGAGCAGCATGTGCAGTGGTCTAGGTAAGAGAGAACATCAGGTTGGTTCTTGAGACCACATGAATATGTGACGAGGGCCAAGCTGAACGGGAGCGTGGAATGAAGAAAGGCCACGTTGAAAGAAGCTATATGGAGTCTGGTTATCAACTTCTTCAAATGCTTGGGACTTAGGACCCCCTGGAAGGTTTTGACCCAGTGGTTATCGTACCATACTTTATTATCCTCTAATTTATAAGTTGACATTAAAAATAGCTCAACTGCAGGGAGCAGTGGTGCATGCCTGTAATCCCAGTAGCTAGGGAGGCTGAGGCAGGAGGATCACAAGTTCAAAGCCAGCCTCAGCAACTTAGCGAGGCTCTGAGCAACTCAGTAAGACTTTGTCTCTAAATTATATATAAAAGGGGCTGGGGATATGGCTCAGTGATCAAGTGTCCCTGGGTTCAATCCCCAATACTCCACTCCCCAAAAAATAGTTCAAGTGTTTATAAAGCTCTTTCAAACTAGGTTTTCTAATGCTTTTCAGAGGCAGAGAGAGAAAAAAAAAATCATCTAACTTGATCTCACCATGACCTTGCCCTGAAAAAGTGCAAGGACTGTGCTTCCCATTGATTTGATTCCTTCCATTGGAATACCAGGGGAGATTCATTGATAAAAGGTATGTTTGAACCCTGTCTTTCTTAAAGGAAGGACCCTTCATGTGGAAGCAAATGCTGCTTTTACAGTGGGCTCAGACAGAGAGAAGCAGGCTATGAGGTGAATACCCTTGCTTCACCTCGGGTCACTTTTCATTTGATCCCTTCAGAGAAGCAATCAATGTCAAGAGTGTTTAATAGTCTGTTCCAACACCGAAAAGATGTTGCTATTCCAGGTTCTCTCATTAAACATAATGGACATTGATTTGAAAACATGTTCCCTTTCCCCGAATAAACTGTTGTCCGTATTTTTCCTCTTTTTGTTCAGAACAAGAGAGAATTTTCCCTGAGGAACTGGCACTGAGCATCATGTTTGGTTTGGACATCTAATGGGCGTGCACATCACCAGCAGAATATGGTTGGAAGGCGCCCCCGATTGCCATACCATTCATGAGTGGCTCTGAAAGCCACCAAGACAAGAGCAGGCAAAGGAAACTTGTAAACAGAAGCAGGTTAAGACCCTAAGGCAGGTGAAACAGTCTTGTCCACAACATCTTTGAGCTTTGGCCTCCGAGATGATACACTTATACTTGGCACATCAATTCTTTTGGAATAAAAGACTTGAATATTTCACATGGAGAAAAATCTTGTGTACCACAAGAGAAGGGAAACTGGCAGCTTCCATCAAACCACAGGCTGATTCTCTGGGATTATTTTAATTGTTCTTCATGCTGGTAATAAGAGGAATGTGTTCATTTCGATCAAAACCATGTCAAAGCATGAGAATCAGCTCTGAGAACCTAAGCTGCCCAAATATCTGGGCCATGAAGAGGGAAAAAAAGCAATACAGATTTGGTTGTAGAGGCCAATATACCTCCCTTAATTTTCCGAAGGCACAGGGAGAGGGTTTCCTACCACCCATGCAGCCAGGATGGTATATGGAGGAAAGTCAAGGCGGGTAGAGGAATGGGGTGGGGTCAGGGGCTCACTTGTTGTGAAATCTTGGGCTAAAAAGAGGCTTTGACTCAGAGAACAGGTGAGAAGATATGCTCCTGAAGATTAATGCTAGAGCCTATTTGGGATGGAACTTGTAGAACCTTGCCCAGAAAAACAAAGGTCTAGAAATGCCAGGTCCTTCAGATTTCAAGCATTGTCTCTTATCCATACATCTTTCTTACAGAAACTGTTATGGACATTCCTATCTGATCTATTTCTATCACATGATCCTTCCTGAAACACAGCTGATTAGATAAGAAGTAGACTTCAGGCCTCAGTGGAACCATGGGCCACAGTATATGATGCAATTTGCTCAGAAATGTAAATTCAGATATATAGAGTTCATCTCTGTTGGGTTTGAACCAGACATCACGAAAGGCCAGGACCTGGAGGAAACCTTTTTTTTTTTTTCTTGCACCAGGGATTGAACCCAGGGGGCGCTTAACCACTAAGCCACATCCCCAGCCCTGTTTTTGTATTTTATTTAGAGACAGGGCCTCGCTGAGTTGCTGAGGGCTTCACTGAGTTGCTGAGGGCTTCACTGAGTTGCTGAGGTTGGCTTTGAACTTGTGATCCTTCTGCCTCAGCCTCTTGAATACCACCAAGGGATTACAGGTGTGTGCCACTGCACCTGGCTAGGAAACCATGTTTTACACACGACTGACCTGTTTTGTAAAGAATTTAAAAATTACAGCAGATGCTTGAGACAGTGTGGCTCCAGAAAGAAAAAACAAAGAGAGGGATCATTTGCTCTTAGCAATTGCCTACTCCTTTTACTCCCTCTCCCTGCTGAGGTGCCCCTGTATCCACCCAATCAATCTCTCCTAGTTTGAGTGGGTTCCTTTTCCTAGAGCTTGTGTTTTCTAAGAGGTGATATAAGTACATTTTAAATGACCTGAAGAAATAGCAAAATATAAGGCAGAGATATTATAAAACACTAACTTAGCCAGGCGTGGTGACACATGCTTGTAATTCCAGCAGTTCGGTAGGCTGAGGCAGGAGGATCGAGAGTTCAAACCAGCTTCAGCAACTTATCGAGGCCTTAAGCAATTCATTGAGAATCTGTTTCTAAATAAAATATGAAAAAGGGCTGGGGATGTGGCTCAGTGGTTGAGTGCCCATTGGTTCAATCCCTGGTACCTAATAATAATAATGATAATAATAATGATTATTATTAGAGTAGCCTTTTGAACCTGACTTTCTAATACAGCCAGTGACATAAGCTCCCAACTCCCATAATTATCTTTCCTAACTGGACCCAACCTTGATGTAAACACAAAGGTACAGCACACAATCCCCAGTAGCATATTCCCACACTGCCATTAAGAGAGATTGACCTGTGAGGACGTGGGATACCACCAAGGATCTGCAGTGACAAGAAGGAGCCGAGAAGTGCTTCAGAGCCTCCCTGGGCCCTCAGGAGGTAGTGAAGCAAATGGGATTCCATGATCCCTCTCCCCAATATCTACCACAATAGTTCTGCTTCTCTGAATTTTATGCACTAAGGATCCATGGAAACATTTGACCAGAAAACGGGATCCTTTGCTTGAAATGAACACTGTGCTGACACGACCCGTGATCCCTGGGTCATGGATGGTTTTGGCTTCTACAGACAAGTTCTGTGAAGGGCTCTATACTTCTCAGTTCTCCCTACATCAATTTCCTTAGGGACTGGTTTTGTCCTACTTAGTGAGAATCAGCCCGTCAATTAGTATCTCCATCTCACCTCTCAGTGTGGGGATGTGAACCAAATAGTCCTCTCTATCATCAACTTGGTATACATGCTGAAAGAGAAAGGGCTTATAAACATAAATGAAAGTCAGGGGACAGTAGAGGCAATGTAAAGACCCACCATGTAAAGAGTGCCTGCCTGGAAATAAAAGTCAACTAGTGACAAGGAACAAGTCAAAAGCATATGGAATCAAGCTGGGTGCAGTGCACACCTGTAATCCCAGAGGCTTGGGAGGCTGAGGCAGGAGGATCACGAGTTCAAAACCAGCCTCAGAAACTTTGCAAGGCCCTAAGCAACTTAGTGAGATCTGGTGTCTAAATAAATTTATTTTAAAAAGGGCTGGGGATGTGGTTAAGTGGTTAACCACCCTGGGTTCAATCTTTGGTACCAATAAAATAAGGAGTATGGAATTCAGTCTAGCCTTGCCTCAAGAGAGAACTACAAAGACATCCTGGTTCTAAGAGTCAACACATACTCTTTTTGACTTTTGCTACTTTGAGTTGGGAGTTACCCCTTGTAAACAAAGAATACTGAACAATCCCGGGCTTATGGGTCTCACCCAATTCTCTATGGCAGAGAACAGAATCTGGTCTTTAATTCATTAGAGACCATTGCAAGTCACAGAAACACAAAAGCAGAAACAACAATCCCCAAATCCCTAAATCTCTTTCATATTTAGCCCTAAGCTTTTGCACTAGTACACAGACATCCATATAGAGTGTTAGAACATCCATCGTTTCTAACGTTAGTATTTTTATACCATTGGTTTGTAGTTTTGTAACACTAACACTGAGGAGAATAGAAAAAAAAGGTTGAGCTCAGAATTTTAAAAAATCATTTAATAGAGAAATCTAGCAGCAAATGGAAGAGGAAAATATTTGCATGGATGTAACTGGTACCCCAAATCAGGAAGACACTCATATTTTTAGCATCAGCCTCTCCTGGCAAAATATAAGTAATTATAATAGTAATCTGTTTCAATGGAAATAAAGTACTGTAATATTTATAGTCTGTGCCAGAGTTATAATGACTGTGGGGCCAGAAGTGAAGTGTCACAGCATGCTCCACATGTTTTTAACACGGTTTCTAAAGGCTCTGGAGGCTATTAAATTTAATGAACCCATCTGCTATGAAATAGAGGTCCCAATATAATCAGTTTCTACCAATGCCATGTAATGCCGATGGCATTATCTGTTCCAAACCCAGCAGGACTGTTTGTGTTTCTCTTTACGTGTGTCTTTTTGTTTTGAAGATGGCAACTTCTTTGATATGCAGCGGTGTCTAGGGAAAACACTGTACATTCAGTCTCCAAGCTCCAGCAACATTGCTTACCAGGCCTTCAGCCCCCTGAGTAATTGCTTCTAGGCTGTATGAGGTTGTAGCTTAACACAATCACCCAAATGACTCCTAAATGGCCCAGGTGCCATGCCTGGATGGGAAACCCAAGCAAATGTACCATTTATCAAATGCAAAGCATTTTCTCCAAGTTTAGACTTGGTGGGGGGTGAGGAGGAGGGAATACACGTCCAATTTGCAAATGCAACTAAATTGGTTTGGAAGTTCCTACAAATTGCCTCCCGAAATGCATTACTAGCAAATGGGAGGGGCAGCGGGGCTTGGTAATGAATTCTCATTATTTTAAATGGTCACATTCCTACTGTTTCTAAAAGATTTCTTTGCTTCCCTTCTGTGTGTCACTGTGGTCTGTGCAAACCTCCTCTGGAGGGGGTTGATCAGGCTGTGGATGCTTCCTGGGTTAGATAGTGCTTGTATCCTGCAAAGCAAGTCGGGGTAGCAATCCCAAGCTGATTGAATCCCAACCGCCACAGCACAAGTCATTTGCTTACCAAATGGAACAAATTCCATTGTTAATGATTTCTATTGCTCTGCACCTAAGAGATAATGACTGTGCATGACTTGTATTCAGATAAGAAGCCTATGAATTTCAGAATTCTGGTGTTTGCTATTTTGTCAATTCATACATGAGATCTTATTAGATTAAACATAATTAATGTTGTTAACATTAATTCATTTATTTGGTCTTCACCAGGAAAGCAAATTGAATAGAACAGGCAAGCCAGAAACAGAATATTCTAACAGACTGGTAGCAATAGGCCAGGAGGATGGTCCCTAAAAGGAAGTTTTGTCTGCCTGATTCTAGAACCAGGCTTGATCCAAAGCAGCTTTTGACTCTCATGTGCAAGAATCCAAATTCAGCTTCTGTTCACAGTTCAGCTTTTTGTTGAACTTGTCCAGACCTAGAACAGTATGAATCATTGTATAATTAATAAAAATAAAAAGAGCGCTGTACTAATAGGTCCTTTTAATCTATTCATTGAAGTCTTAAATCAATTACATGATTATATTTGTTGCTGCTGGATTCAACGATAATAACTGATGAGTCAAACAAGCAGGAATCCCTTTTGCCTTAACTATTCAGTTAAGTAAGGAGAATGAAGACTTAACATCATATTAAGCAAACTTAAGGGATCAAGTGTTCTACTTCCTTAGTATTTGGTAGAAAGAAATCAGTAGCATCACAGGTCTTCTGATTCCGAAGAAATCAAAAACAATTTCAGACTATAATGTAAGGAAGAGATCCAGACTTCTGAAAACATCAGGGATGAGCAGAAACATTACGAGCTAGTATGGACACAGATGCTCTAAAACTTTATCTGAACAAAGAGGTGTTTTTTTCTCTCTTTTTGTTTGGTTTTCGTACCAGTGATTGAGGCCAGGGAGACTTAACCACTGAGCCAAATCACCCAGCCCCTTTTTGTATTTTGTTTAGAGATGGAGTCTTACTGAGTTGCTTAGCAGCTTGCTGAATTGCTGAGGCTGGCTTTGAACTCGCAATCCTCCTTCCTCAGTCTCCTGAGCCACTGGGATTATAGGCATGCACCACTGTACCCGGCATTATTTCTTATTTTGAAACAGGGTCTTGCTATGTTGCTTAGGACCTAAGTTGCTGAGGCTGGTTTTCAACTTATGATCTGCCGCTGCATCCAACTGGACAGAGAGTTTGCAGGAGGAGGTATGGGGGCATCTTCTTCTGGTCTTATCTCTCTTAACCAGAGCACAGGGACAGAAGCTGTTGTGGTACACAGCATTCTAAAATGGCCATCACAGTTTTTGCTCCAACAGGTACATTCCCATAAAATCCCTTCCCCTTCAGTGTACATGGGATACTGCTCCCATAATTAGATTACTAATCAGCTGACTTCAAGTTAATGAAATGAGAGATTAGGCCAGGTAGGTCTCGCCTGATGGAAGAAACTTTTAAAAAAAGGTGAATCACCCTAGAGAGACACTCTGGCTGGTCTAGAAAGCAAACAGCATTTCATTACTATGTCTAGGGGCCATACAGTAAGGAAATGCAGGCAACCTCTGAAAGTGGTTCCCAGTGAGTAAGAAAATGAGAACTTGGTCCTCAACTTCAGGGAACTAAATTCTGCCAACAATCTGAGGGAACTGGGAAGAGAATTCTGTACTGCAGAGGAAGCCTGCAGGTATTGTGGTATGAACTGATCAATACAATCAGTTATAGGTACAGGTTATAGACTATAGGAATAAGATTTTGATAAGTGAGATAACAGAAATGATAGGTAAATATGAGTGTGTAGGCCATAAGTTAACTAGAGTCTTAAGTAAGCATTAAATAAGTTACTAATACTGGTTATGTAAAGCAATTGCTGTGGTAACACTTCCTGATCACAGTTCCCTCCTTGCTGGAGTAGAAAGGATGGAGTCACTATGGCTACATGAACAAACAGGTATGGTCATAGGGACTCCATCTCAGCTGTTCTAGACTCCACCTTAGTTTTTCTGTTATTGCTCCTGTGAAGAGACAGCTGCAGGACCCATTTCTGAGAAAACAAAATGAAAACTGTTTGCTGCTAAATTCAAAAAAAATATATTGTCTTCTGTACTTTGTACCCCACAAAATGTACTCAACCCAGGATATGGTGGTTTTGGTGATCTATATGACTTTGAAGTAGATTCTCGCCCCAGCGGACCACCTGCTTGACAGTTGTGTAACACCTGCTTAAACCCAAGATGTGGAGGCTGGGGATATAGCTCAGTTGGTAGAGTGTTTGCCTCGCATGCACAAGGCCCTAGGTTCAATACCCAGCACCACCAAAAAAAAAAAGGAAAACCAAGATGCAGCCAGGAAATACTGCTCTCCCACAGAGCATCAATTTCTAGGGGTGACAGTCCCTGGCCAAGTAAATAAAGCTCTCTAATTTGTTTCAAATTTGGACTCTGAGTGTTTTCTGCGTGGTCTCCCTATAAAACAAGGAGACAACTCGTAACGACCTGCAAGCCACTAGCTAAGGTTCAGCCATCTATACTGAGACTCTAGACCCTTGAGATAACACTCTGTGTTGTCTAGAGCAGGGCCGACTGATTAACTGGCCATGGAGAATAAACACAGCTCTCTGGTGATGGTGAGTGTGTCTGTGGTCCTAGCTAAAAATCACAACTCTTAGACCCAATCGTGGCCCTCCATTTTTGTGTCTGGGAAGACCATTTTCCCTCCTGGAGCATAGAGCTCTGGGAAGCTACCAAGAAACAACAGGACAGGAAACAGATACTAACCCCCAAGAAGGAGAGTCTGTTTAAAAACTACCCATAGCCAAGAACATAAATTCACACTAGATTTCCAGAAGGAAATAATGATAGGTAGTATATATTGCTTTATCACCATTTATAGATGTTCAGCTCTTTGAGGCAATTCTGGAAGGTAAGTTTCATCCCCATTTTATAATGCAGAGAACGACACACATGTGAAGTGACTAGCTTCAGGTGACAGAGCTGACACGGAATAGATGTGCATCTCAAACCTAGGCTTTTGTTTTAACTCTAAAGTCAGTACTGTTAGCTCACAATCTAAGGTATGTGTCTAAATATTAAAAAAAAAAAATCCAGCGTTACCAATAACACCAAATTATTAAAATGAAGTTTGTTTTACTCAGCTTTTTAACTCCTGTGACTAAAAGACCTAATGACTGGAACAATTATAGAGGGCGAAGAGTTTATCTGGGGGCTCACGGTTTCAGAGATCTCTGTCCATAGACAGCAGGCTCCTTTCCTAGGGGCTCGAGGTGAGGCAGAACATCATGGCAAAAGAGTGTGGCAGAGGGAAGCAGCTCACATGAAGATCAAGAAGCAGAGAGAGACTCTAGACTCTCTAGATATAAAATATATACCCCAAAGGAATGTCCTCAATGCCCTATCTCCTCCAACCACATCCCACCTGCCTTTAATTACCACTCAATTAATCCCATCAGGGGGTTAATTCACTGAAAGGGTTAAGGCTTTCATAACCCGATCATTTCTCCTCCAAACCTTCTTGCATGGTCTCACACTTGAGCCTTTAGGGAGGAACCTCACATCCAAACCATAACAAGATTGGCCACCAGCTTCAATGTTAGGCACTCCAATCTCTTCTTCTTGCAAGATGAGTCACATTAGGGCAAAGCTTGTTTGGGACAATCCTGTGTGAGTCAGGACAGTGACAAGCTCAAGTCTTGATCTCCTATTCTGACCCCAAACCAGATGATGAGAGATAGGTGGAGGGGTCCTGTAGAACCTAGGCCCAGAGGGGAACTTTGTAGAGATTGTGGCTTCCTGGTGAGAAGCAGCCATTGGAGCAGCCTTCTCCTCGGAACAGAGGAGGAAGGACCCTCACACATCCCCATGAACCCAATGTGCTTCTCAACTTTACTGAAATGAGAAAGACTCTCAGGAAATTCTACCTAGGGACTTATCTGTCAGTTCTATTTGCCAAGAGACAACAACAGATGCTTGGAATGCACAGCGACCATGCTATTTTGGGGGTAACCAGAATCTGAGGTTTAACCTTTATGAACATCAAAGGGTTCTTGGAGAGATAAGATAAATGAGCTTTGTCTCCTTGGCTTACCAACTGTACTCAATAAGGAGCCCCTTAAAACATTATTTTATCTTAAAGTAAGTAAAGGTGATTATGACATAGACTATAAATTTCAAATAAAGGTTTACCAAAACACAAGAGTTCAGAGACAGCTCTTATGACCCCTGACCACTGGCCTTGACTCTTGCTGTCAGAGACTGTTTAGTGGAAAAGCTTGAGTAGTAGTGGTTTCTCCCTCTCTAGTAATTGCCCCCATATAAACAAAGGCATGTATGTAATTAAATCAATACAATAATTGAGTTCAGTGATTAACATAATCTCAAGCAAGACACTGAATTAATATGAAGCTTTACTTCCTTATGAGCTTATGTTCAGCAGGAGCCTCAGGTCCTATCTCTTTAGCCAGGATATCATATATGAATGACAGACACATCCTTCTCTGCAGGTGTAGGATGGCATCTGCTTCTCATTACTGATGCTAATTTTGATGACCTGCTCAAGATGTTGTCAGGATTTTCCCACTACATACTATGCTAGACAGTGTAGACAGGATCCTACTGTACACCCACATCCCCACAGTTAACACAAAATCTCTAGGAAAGCTCTTTGAGACCCCCCAAAATATCCTGCTCATCATCAAACACTCCCCCTAGATTTACCATCCATTGATAACCTTTGCCCTAAATTAGATTTTGCTAAAATGGTTACAAAATGGTGATTTTCTAACTCTCAATTTTCTAACTCTGGATGGCATGTCACACCGTGTTCTTGCCCACCCAGTTCTCCATTAAGTTCATCTGTTTGACTTTTATTTACCTATTATCAGTAAGAGCACATCCATTTCTGTTTTATTCAACAGGTTATAATCCATTGTTGTCATTCTTCATTATGAGGTGTAGCTTGTCCCAGATTTGATCAAGAGAGTCCCTTTATGATGATTCCTCTGTCTGCCATGTCCTTTTGACATGACCACATTATTTTCAGGATATCCTTAGCTTTTGTTGCAAAATACTCCAGTCTTTATTTTTTTATTTTTTTGTGGGGGCAGGTTGCACTTTACCTAATCAAGCTCTGGCATTAGTAGTTTCTCTGAAGAATCCTAATTCCCTTTAGTGAAGGATAATCTGGGTCTCGGATGAGTTCATTGCTACTTGGGTGCCATGGCTTCTGGCTCCTTCCAAAGGACAGAATTGGGATTTCACTCTAAAACCTTCAATCCAGTCTAATCTCGTGGGAACCATCTGCCTTGTCTTTACTCATTTCCACAGTTGTTCAATCTCAAAATGCTCAAAAAGAGGATTCAAAATTGCTAAACCCATATTACTACAAACGAAGCCAAAAGAAGTTTAAATTTATTTGCAGTTTGTTTTGTCCTCCATTGATTGAGGGGTAGACAGTGGATGTATTGTGTTCAAGATGTCTGAGACATTGGAATTTAATATTGTATATTACTACATATCAAAGATTAATTCCAAAAGTTAGTTTCTTGTTTTGTTTTTTTTTCCTTTTTCCCTCCCTTTTCTGGAATACTTTGTTATTCAATTGAAATATAATGGCATTTGTGGTCTTATTTGCATTTAATTTTTAGATTTTCCTTTATTCTTGCTATCTAATTTTAATTTTTGAATGCACAGAACACATGCTTTCAAATGTCAAAACTAAGCCAGAGGTGGGAGAACACATGTGTAATCCCAGAAACCCTGGAGATTGAGGTAGTCAGATCACAAATTCAAGGCCAGTCTCAGCAGTTTAGCAAGAACCTCAGCAACTTGGTGAGACACTGTCTCAAAATTTTAAAAAGGACTAGGAATTTAACTCAGTGGTTCAGTGCCTCTGGACTCAAATTCCATTACATTCCCCCACAATAATGGGAAAAAGTCATTCAGACCTGTGTCAATTATTTCCCAATTCCTTTGCTTCTGTACCCCTCCCACTCCTTCTTTATTGTTTTATTTTTATTTTTTTGTCCCAGGGATTGAATGCAGAGGTTCTTAACCACTGAGCCACATTCCCAGCTCTTTTTAAAATATTTTATTTGGAGACAGGGTCTCCTGAGTTTCTGAGGCAGGCTTTGAACTCACAAGCCTCCTGCCTCAGCTTCCTGAGTTGCTGGGATTACAGGTGTGCACCACCATGCCCAGCTCCCTACCACGTCTTATATGTGACTAATCCTATTGGTTTCTGATTTATCCTGCCTATCTTTCTGAGAAAACAAGCAGATACATATATAACTTCCTATTTACTCCTCTTTCTTATAAGAAAGGTAGCCTGCTATACTTACTTGGGCATTTTACTCCATCTACTTAGCAATGTATCCTGGAAATCATTCCTTATGAACCTATGGAGACCATTCTCACTCTTGGTTTTAACATTGACTCCACTAGGTGTAGCTTCCAGTTTATCTAATCCATCTTATGTTTGAACATTTAGGTAGCTTCCAATATGTGGGAATGACAAGCAATTCTTCAATGAACAAATCTGTCAGTATCTATGTTTTATATTGTTAGAGGTTCACCTTCAAGGTTAATTCTGAGTGGAATTTTCCGGGACAAAGGGCAAATGAAAATTCTCCCCACAATAATGCCCCATTCTATGCTATAGTATGTACTAAAGCCTCTCTACCCCACAGCCTCACCAACACAATGCATCAATAAGTTTTTAATTTCTGCCAGTCTGAAGGGTGAGAAATAGTATTTTACTATAGTGTTATTTTTCTTACTGTGAATGAAGTTATGTAGTTTTTCAAATGTTTAAATACCATTTTTATTATCTTTTGTGAATTATCTTTTTGTGTCTTTTGCTCATTTTTTTTTCTATGGTAATATTGGAGGTTTCCCATCAATTTTTAAAAGTTCTTTATATAATAGGATTTTTAATTCTTCCATGTTGCAAATATGTTCTCCCTTTTCATTTTGCTTAGATACCCTAAGGCATGTTTTGACTTGCCAAAGTTGCTTTTATGTTTCGTTTTGTTTTTGTTTTAAGTAGTCAAAATAATCCTTCTTCTTCTTGCCTCTAGATTCAGAAATCTTGGATAGAAGCCTTTTCCCAAATTAAGGGCACAAAGGAATTCACCCAGGTTTTCTTCTGGTGCTTGTATGGTTTAATTTTTTACCATTTATCTCAGGATTTCTTTCCTGGATAAGCTGTGAATATTAGAATTAATTTTCTTTTTCTCTAAATGGCTACCCAATTTCCACAAAGACGTTTATTTATTTGCAAAGCCCTTCATAGCCCCATTGATCTGAGATGCTGCCTTTATCATACACTAAATCCCTGTATGTAGTTCCATCAGTGTTTGGACCTTCTATTCTACTGATCTGTCTCTCTAGATCCTAGTACCAAAATGCTTGTTTATATCATGTTCTAACATAAAATATTTATATTGATAAATAGAATGACCAATCTGACACTGGGTTTACATATAAAAACCAATGAGCAATTCAGTTGCTTCAGTACTAGTCAGCTGTACTCCTCTTCCTTCCGGATTTTTATGGCTCACTTGATCACAGCAAACAAGAGGAAAAACTATCACTGCTGTTGTTATTGTCACTATCGGTAATACAGGGCCACCACAAATGGGACAGCTTAGCTATTTTGTTTTTATGATTCAAAATCAAACTAGGATTAGACTCTCAAACTGATAAGAGTTCAAGGAATCCCCAGTTACCAAAGGGGTACTCTGCATTTACCTGTGGCCAGGTGCCTCTCCTTGGGGAAGGGGTGCACCTTCTTGACCAGGAGACACCCTTAGCTCGGAGGTCTTACTGTGTGTCTGAGGTAGCTAAGCTGCTGAGGCCTGGCTGGGGTCGAGGTGTCCCCAACATGGATTTCCATACACTGTTCCTGCCCTTGATTTGTCTGCAACTACCAGAAACATGGCAGGAACACAACATCCCAGTGAGAGAAAAGCTGGTCCCTGGCAGCCATCAAGATCCCTCCAAGGACAGCTGTGTCTGGGTTACAGTGATTAATGTGATGTTAATCCCAACAAAAATGACAGCAGAGGGGTCCTGCCAGAAGGTTTACAATCAGCAATTGAAAAACGCCTCTCCCATCTGACTCATCATCCCTGTGAAAAAAATCACCCTGAAATAACAAGAAGAGTGGCCAAGGAGCAAAGTCCCTCACATTAAGCTCCTTTAGCCTCACCATCTTCTGCCTGGAATTCAGCTTTTGAATGAGCCCCTGATCAGAGCTCACACGGCGATGCTTCATCTCAGGAAGAAGATGTGACTTCAACCTCTGTGGTAGCTCTGATTTATTTTTGGAACCAACTGCATTCGCCTTCCAATTGAGACCTAAAGATGCATTGCCAGGCCTGGGCCTCACATGTAACAAAGGAGGGCTGAATCTAAGAACATGCTTTGAATCTTTGCAGAAAGGAGGGGGATTGGTGAACAAGAAAGGACACACGCCAAAAAATGATTTGTCTGAGCTGATCAGACACCTTTAGAAGCACGTCGCATTCTCAAGACATTGGTCACCAACCTTTCTTGCCAAGGCAAACAACACAAACCGTGCATCCAAACGTGGAAGATGTCATCAAACCCCATAATTGAGGAAGAATGATACAATTGCTCTTCTCTGAAATGAACACAGGAAAACTCTCTAATTGTGAGATGAAGGTCAACCCCAGCTTCATTCCCAGGGCCCAAGAACTCACGGTGCTGTCGATGTAAGCTTCGGTCCACACCACGTCATGCTCTTGATCTATGACTTTGGGCCTGCTGAGCACATGGAGGTACTCCATGACATTTTCCTGCACATCAGCCAAGGTGGAGATCTGGGTGAAAAATCCTGCCAAAATCCAAGGGAGGACATATTTAGTATCACATAGGAAAGCCTGCAACGGGGAGCATGCATATGGTGTGCCTTCATGCCCTCTGGCTAAGTTTTTCCTTTTTAAATCTCCATATCCACCATCAATCCATTCAGGAGTAGTATGTTCATGTTAGAAAGTGTAATCAAGCTGGGTGTGGTGGTACATACTTGTAATCCTCGCTACCGGGAAGGCCAAGGCAGGAGGGATTGCAAGTTTGAGGCCAGCCTCAGCAGTTTAGCAAGACTCTGTCTCAAAATTAAAAAAATAAAAAGAGCTGAGGATGTAATTTAGTGGTAGAGGCCCTCTGGGTTCCAACCCCAGCACTGAAAAAGAAAAGAAAAAAAGGAATATATAGTCAAGCAAAGAGAATAAAATAAATCCACCAGAAATCCACCTCTCAGAGGTGGGGGCACTCTCCAAATACCATTTTATAACCTTTTTTTCCTTTCTTCATATTAGTGAACTCATTTCCCAGCCACAAGTATTCAAGACTATCTTATTTTTTGTAATTTTAACAAAAATAGTTATGATAAATTTTTGAGTGCTTACTAAATGTCACAACATTTGCTAAACACTCATTGATATACTTTGTCTTATTTATTTCATTTTTTTTTGGGGGGGGGTGGACTGGGGATTGAACTCAGGGGCACTCGACCAGTGAACCACATCCCCAGCCTATTTTTTATTTTATTTAGAGACAGAGTCTCACCGAGTTGCTTAGCGCCTCATTAAGTTGCTGAAGCTGGCTTTGAACTTGAGATCCTCCTGCCTCAGTCTCCCAAGCTACTGGGATCACAGGTGTGCACCAGCGCTGCCGGCTTCATTTATTCTTGACGACATGACATAGCAGAGATGACCATGCCCATGATAAAGGTAAGATGACTGCGGTAGATGGCAAAGGATATGTCTTTGGCCCATGTTTCACCAGCGTCAAGCAGCAAAATACAAAAAGTTGAACACAGGCCTAAGAGTGGCTTCATCTCTACCTTTTATTTCTAGGAATTTTGCCCCTTGTATGTTTGAGGCTGAAATTCCTGCTCGAACCCTGATGGTCAGACTTGCCCTTGAATATGCTGGGTAGACAAGGTTTCTAGGCAGCAGAAAAAGTCTGAAGAGAGTTCTCGTCCTGCAGAAGAGAATGTCACTGGGCTCTGGAGTGATGGGGCCCTGCTATAGGCCTCTTAAGCTTGGAGTTCTATGGGCTTTTGCTGTGGGATGGGAGATGTTATAAAGGAGAGGAAGAATTGAGCACAGGCCTGGTTCCCTGGGAGGGAGTCCTTTGTTCAAGCTTTTATGGAATATTTTCTCCAGCCTAACACTGGAGGAGGGGGGAGTAACAAGATGAGCAAGGTCCCTACCCTCATGGGGCCTGGCAGATCGGCCTAAGCAGTAACAAAATAGAACAATCCACATTAAACTAAGGCACACAGCAGGGAAAACCCATTGAATTCGGATACCCTGAGCCAGGGTCAGTGTAGCTGAGAGTTGAGGAATGAGGATCAGTGAGGTAGAAGAGGGACTAAGGAGAAACGAGGAGGGCAAAACCAAGAGGTCAGGTCCTTTCTGGAAACTGTTTTTAGCTCAGAATAGCTGGGGCAAAAGAGCTCAGAAATAGGGTGTTTCTAAATCAAAGAATGAGCAAGGGATTGGCACGTCAGAGCTTGGGGAAGAGTTGAGACTGTGTCCTAAAGGCAAGTGATCATGAAAGGACTTTCAGCTGGGGACACCAGATGAACACAGATTCACGTTTCCTCCTCATGCTGCTAAATAAGGACCATACCTGCTCCTGCTTACCAAGTTAATCAGAAAGAGTACATGTTCTTGTGAAGCCAGATCTGTCACCGCACTTTGCTACAACATTTACAGAATCTCTTTGTGTCTAAAACAAGACCCCGAGTAAGGAAACACCAGCCCTTCTGTTGTCCAGGAAGGGTCGAGACCCTCCGGGAGTATTTCCAAACAAAAGCCAGCTGGTTCGAATTGAGTGTGCCAACCCCAAACAGGTTCGGACCATGTGGCTTCAGGGTTCCTGCTGACAACTCTGCACAGTGCTCATTAGCATGCATTATCACTCCTCCCGCCCCACCCTCCTGCAGGGTCAGAGCCCAGCCCATTGCAAGGAAAAGGAGGCCCCCAAGGAAGACTCTCTGAGCGCCTGTTCTAGTTGGAGATCTGGAGGGAGTGAGGCCTATGAGTGCCTTTCTTGGGGCTCCCACAGTGCCCCTCTCTGGTCTCTCTTATAGGCCTGGGGAAAAGGTTTTTCAAGGGAGGAGAGGTAACCAGCCACACCCACAGCGGTCATCTTTCCATGCACAGCAGATGCAATTAGTATTTGAATAAGAAAGAAAATATTTTGCCTCTTCTTTAGTAGGGAAACCTTGGGCTCTAAGCGAAGAGTCTTGACACAGAGGACAAGCTAAGAGGGGAATTGGTAAGAGGAGGCGGTGGTTTGATAGTTTTGGAGGAGGGGTCTTGGAGGCACATTCCACATGGTGGAATCCCATTCCTGTTTGGGATTCCACACCAAGGGTGCCGTGAAAGCAGCATCTGTTAGATGTTTGTCTTGATGGTCTCTACTTTTATATCTAATCCTCAAAACCAACAGTAAAACTCTCAGATTCAGGTTTTCCAAAACAAGACCGAGAGAAGAAAGGGGATGGGAATAAGAAGGAGAATGGGAGAGACAGATCATTGGCACAGAGAGACAGTGGGAGGCAAAGCAATCAGACATTTGGAAGGCAATGGATCCGAGAAATCATTCTTACCAAGCTTTCTTCATCTTAGTCAAAGTTCTGAAAAGTTTCAGAAAGCTGAATTCCCAGAGCTACAGACCCTTAACCAAACGAACACCTGACCCTCCACGGGGATCACAGGAATCTCAGACTGACACATTCAAAAGCAACTCAAGGCTGTCCCTCTCCGAGTTCGTCTTCCCCACCTCAGCAATGTCACCACTGCCCAGATAGACGAAAAGCATAAAAAATTACCTTGATATCCATCATGTCCTCAACCTGCCCCATATCTCATTGACCAGTATGCTTCTTGAGTCCCAACTCTAACACGTATCCAAAACTCACTTCCCCCCCCTCTCTTTCCACCACTTTCTCCCTACTCAGATTCCACTGTGCATCACCTGGAGCCCCACAAAGCCATATCCCTCCCTGAACCCATTTCCTTGTCTAAGCTCCTCAGACAAGAGAGGGATCCTCTGAGAGTACAAAGTAGATCACTATCTCTGGCTATCCTCCTACATGGCTTCTATTTAGAGTTAGAATAAAATCCAAATGTATTGCTCCGACCT